>NC_089268.1:48019992-48207492 GCF_963930625.1 Muntiacus reevesi
GATTGAGAAACGTCAGAACTACTGCCAGACTGGTCCAAGAACAAGTCATAAAACCACTCTTTCTGACAACTGCGATCACCCCTCTGCACGACTGATTGTTCTAACACGCCCACCTTCTCAAGAGAAGGACAGTTCGTCAGGGTCGGTTCTCACTATAAAATTCCCATCTACATGATGATGGCACATTCCTCCTGCCACCTGTTCATTACAGCCCCTAATTACTACATAAAACAACAAAACAATCATTAGCGATGAAAAATCCTTTGTAGAAACTCCAGCTCTTGGGGCTCAGCACATCGGGTGCCAGGATCTTACTTCGCTCCCACATCAGTGATGTCACGCTTGCCCAAGACGCCTGACACTTCAACAATACACGGTGAAACAACCCATGAGCCCAAACCGGAAGACCCAGTTTCCCTGCCTGAGCAGCTCCTCCAGTTGCTTGCCATTTTATTTTATTTTTTTTGCTTGCCATTTTAAAAGAACCTCCACAACGTTCTCCTTCTTTCTCTTAAGGACCTCTCGTAACACCTGATGAGCTCAGGGAATGAAGTGTTTTAGCCCATAAACTCCCATGACAGATGCTCCGGTAAGAACTAGATTTTCACAGTCTACCAATTCAATCATACCTGTTAAATATTACTCGAGTGATAAAGGACGACTGTAAAGCCATGAGGCTGGTTCCCTAAGCCACAAGAGGGAGGGAAAAAAAAATCCCTGGAGTTTCATTTCTTTCTAAATAAAAGCCTTCATTCCAAAATAAAAGCCGATGAGAAAAGGGGCCGGGAACTCTGAGCAGCGACCCCCGCCCGCCGGAAGCCGCTTACCCTCTGCTGCCTCATCCACCCCAGACACTCGCTGGTGAGGCGCTTGGTGAATTCGTCCCAGCCGGAGCCGCTCTGGCAGGTGTACCCTCCGCCGCCCTTGGAGCTGGCCCTGCGGACGCGGGGGGCGCTGATGGCTTTGTAGAGGGCTCGCATTTGCTCCTGCAACTGCAGCAGCCTGAAAGGAGAGGGGGGCCGTCACAGCGCGGCAGGAGGACAGCCCCGAAGACCCGTCCCGGGCAACCGGCCCCCTTCGGGCCAGTCCAGGGACCGCACATGCTCTTTTTTCCTGTGACTTCCTTTTTCTTTTCTAATTTTATTTATTTTGTCTGCGCTGGGTCTTCATTGCTGCAGGGGCTTTTCTCCCGTTGCAGGGAGTGAGGGCTACTCTTCGTGGCAACGCGGGGGCTTCTCACAGGCTCTAGGGCACCCGGGCAGGCTTCACGAGCTGCAGCTCCCAGGCTCCTGGGTACAGGCTCCGTAGAATCAGCACGGGCTTAGTTGCTCTGAGACATGTGGGATCTTCCCGCCTCAAACCCTCACCTCCTGCACTGGCAGGTGGATTCTCTGAGCCACCAAGAAAGCCCACAAATATTTTATTTATAGGCTTTTTTTAAAAAATATATACCTCAGTCACAGACAAAACCTTAAGTATTCCACTGCTCCAAGCCTGAAGCATCACAGCAAGGGTGACTGCCTTTGCCCAACCTGGCAGCATCTTGTACTTTCTCACGAGTTCCAGCCCGGGGATCTCCTAGGACCCCACACACTGAATACCATGATCACAAAAAATCAGACTACACACCTCTGCATTCAACGGCATCTTCAACTCTATAAGTCTCATTTCTGTATGCAATAAACTTAGCTGGACTCTATTTTATTCATTCTTTCAAAAATATTTATTCACTTGGCTGCAGCAGGTCTCAGCTACAGCACGCAGGATCTTCAGTCTTCACTGCGGGGTGAACTCTTACTTGGGGCATGTGGGCCCTAGTTCCCTGACCAGGGATGCCACCCAGGCCCCCGGCAGTGGGAGCGCCCAATCTTAGCCGCTGGGACACCAGGGAAGTCCTCAACTTAATCTCAGACTCAAAAGTCAGCAACTGCACCAAAGGCTTTTGTTACCCACTAAGTGGAAGCACAGTGAACATCTCACAGCAAACTCGACTCTTCAAAAGGAGCACACCCTCCTGAGCAGGTCTGTTTAATTCACTGCTCGGCCGCTTCATGATTCCACAAAAGATGAAGGTGGTGGGTTTAGGTGATTTGTATTAGAGACCCAAAAAAGGGGTGAAATTATCAAGCAGGGGAGCCTTTCATGGGTCAGAGGACTGAGCGTAACTCCTGCACGTCTGCAGGCCTGTCTGCGCCATGCTCACTCTTTGGACAATACCTTTACTTTCTCTCTTTTTAAAAAATGTCTATTTGGCTTCGCTGTGTCTTAGCTGGCACTCGGTATCTTTGTTGTGGCATTCAGGATGTTTTAGTCACCACATGTAGGATCTTTAGTTGCAGCACGTGGGATCTAGTTCCCTGACCAGGGATCGAACCTGGGCCCCCTGCATTGGCAGCAGGGGGAGGCTTAGCCACTGGACCGCCAGGGAAGTCCCCACAATACCTTTTCTGATAAGCATCACAGGGCTGGCCCATCTGCCGCATCTCTCTGATCAAGCTATCGGTAATTTCCATCTGATCATTGGCCTGGGCGAAACACTCGTCCAGCTCCCTGCTCCGGGCCAGCTGAATTCCATCTCCATACTTCAGTTCCTGCAAGAAAGAAGTCATATGATACTGGAAAGAAAAGCTTCATGTGTGTTAACTGGAAGTGAAAGTTTCTGCTATAAACTTAAATAAGTACCCCCCTCCAATCCATGTAACTGCAAAAAATCTTTAACTGAAAATTATCTTATTAATTTGAAGAAACTGTCTGCAATGCAGGAGACCTGGGTTCAATCCCTGGGTTGGGAAGATCCTCTGGAGAAGGGAATGGCTACCCACTCTTCTTGCCTGGGGAATTCCATGGAGAGAGGAGCCTGGCAGGCTACAGTCCATGTGGTCAAAAATAGTTAGACACAACTAAGGGACTTTCATTGTCACAAACCAAAATTGTAGACTGTATTTTAAAGTCTGAGAGGCCTTTAAAAGGACATCCAAAGATTGCTAATCTCGCCCTTGCTTCAGTGTTAAATACCTATCTTTCTTATTTACACAAGACATTCATCTAACTGGAATTCTGCTGTGCTAAGAATCCTGTACCATTATGCCAGATAAGATCTTTTTTTTTAACACACAAACTGAGTTTTTCCTGCATCTTGTGGGAAATAACTTTTCAGTTCTTACAAAGCTGTCTGGTTGGTTGTATTGAACTAGTAACTTTTCTGGTTTTGATGGTGAGTGATACTTAGTGAAATGCCACTTTTGGAGGGAGCTGAGTGATGGGTACTCAGATAAAATCACGGATCTCTTGACTGCTACGCCTGATTCAGTGAGCTCCGACGCTATCTCAGTAACATCAAGGAGCATGAGGCCCTCACCAATGTTATCATCGCCCCTCAATTTTTAATTGCTCATTTTCCCATACTGTGTAAGGTTTCTCCTGTAGAACTGTTCTCACAAGATGGTAAACTTTCCTGAAAAAATGACATTAAATTGATGGAGTGCATCACAATCCATGACAACCCAGTGACATAAACACGTCAGGGTGCATCTCTAGGAAGAGAAAGTATTACCAAATCACACAAACGACCACAGGTGATCGCAATCCCAAAAGGGTGGCAATCCACAGACTACGAATTTGTTGGGAAACAGTGTGAAAACTAGTTCCCATGGTTAAATCAACACTGCAGGTAGCCGGGGAAGTCTGTTCTGAGACAAAGCAGCGCTACATGCTAAGGATGTGAAGGAGGTGAGGGATGAGATTGCAGAGGTCTACGAGTCTATGTCAGCACGAGCAAGCCCAGGAACAGAAGCAGCCGCGGACGGCTCTGAGCGGGGAAAATCGAGCTTACGGGCTGCACGATGAGCTCCGCCCTCATCAGGCAGTCGGAGCAGTTCTGCAGGAGCTCCTGGATGGTGTTCTGGTTCTGGTGCCTGGACATTGTTCCCGTTTGACTGAAGAGAAATCACAGAGAAGGCAGACGGTAAATTTTTTTTCTTTTCCATCTTGAAAGACTGTAAACTTTCAGAAAAGATGCAAAAACGCTTCACCCAGGTCTCCCAGTTGTTCACAGTGGCTGGGTCTCTGGGTCCCCCTCCCCCTTTTGTATGCTGTTCCAGGAGACGCAGGGGTGATCCCTGGGTCAGGAAGATCCCCTGGCAACCCACTCCAGTATTCTTGCCTGGGGAATTCCATGGACAGAGGAGCCTGCTGGGCTACAGTCCATGGGGTTGCAAAGGAGCTGGACACAACTGAATGACTCAAGAACAAACGATACATCTCTCTGAGCCATTTGAGAACCATCGTGCTCCTTTATCCCAAAAGGTTTCAGCACGTTTTTCCTAAGAATAAAGGCATTCAAATATATAACCGCAGCAGAATCATCAAAATCAGGACATCTAAAACTGTCGGGACACCACTTTCTAATCTACAGAACATTTTCAAGTTGTACTAATTAGCCCGGTAATGTTCTTCACACCACTTTTTTTTTCCCCACCCAGGTCTAAGATCTAATTGGGCTTCCCTGGTGGCTCAGAACATAAAGAATCAGCCTGCAATGCGGCAGACCTGGCTTCGATCCCTGGGTTGGGAAGACCCCCTGGAGGAGGGCATGGCAACCCACTCCAGGACTCTTGCCTGGAGAATCCCACGGACAGAGGAGCCTGCTGGGCTACAGTCCGTGGGGTGGCAAAGAGCTGGACATGACTGAGCGACTAAACGCAGCACAAGATCTAATCTGGAAATAGTCTTTTGAGTCGTGGAAATGCATTTCTAGCAACTTCTCTGTCACTCATCCCACGTCAATGCCATCAAAAATCCCTCTGGAAAAGGGGGCTTCAGCCCAGAGCTGCAGGGCTTTCCTGACCAGTCTGTGAGGACACTTGTAGGAGACGAAAGAAAAGCTTACTCTGCAAAAATATTTTCTGCAATCACAGAAAAAGACGATAACAGTCAAGAAAAAACGGGGTGAAGAAAGTGATAGCAAATTTAAGTATCTTTAATGCAAAAACAAGGCACTTTTCCTTTCAAGATGACGGTGGAATATTATCCTGTACGACGATGCTCAGGCACAAGCATATGGCAAATGCAGCACTTTACTGGAAGACAAGTGG
The DNA here is from genome assembly GCF_963930625.1 of Muntiacus reevesi. Lineage (NCBI taxonomy): Eukaryota > Metazoa > Chordata > Mammalia > Artiodactyla > Cervidae > Muntiacus > Muntiacus reevesi. The sequence goes on from NC_089268.1 coordinate 48,025,086, forward strand.
CAGAAACCTTAAAACAAGGGTGGTGTTTAAGGAGAATGCTGTAGATATCCTAGACTTTAAAAAAATATTTTATTTGTTATTCATTAGTTTGGCTGTGTAAGGTCTTAACTGCGCATGTGAATTCCTAGTTGCAGCCTTCCCAGACAGGCATTGAACCTCCACCCCCTGCATTGGGAGCCCAGTCTGAGCCACTGGACCACAAAGGAAGTCCTAGATATTCTACATTTTAAAGAAAGAAATTAAAGAAATTCAGTCTGTTCCAGATATACATTAAAGGAGTCATCTATAATAAAAAAAAGTCTTATTTTTTTTTAATTTGCCCAGATACCTTATGCCACAGCACAGCCCACTGCAGCTTAGCTTAAGAGAGATTAAAGCCCACTAAATTATTACTGTTCAGGAAAGACTTTATGAGTGTCCGTCCTACAAGAAACCTGAGCTTCAAAGCGATCAGTCAGGCCAGCCCAAGCTTTCAGATAAAACTGACGCCGGCTCAATATACTGGACTTTCTTTTATGTGTGTCTGTGTCGGGAAGGGTGTCTGTGCATTTTAAAGAAAGAATTTCACCGTTTAAAAAAAAAAAAAAAAGCTGTACTAGGCAGAGATGGGGTAAGGTCACAAGAATGTGGGACGTTCCCCCTCCGCTCCCGATTCTGCCTCATCTCACATCCGAGAGGCACTTTCTCTCGCTGCCACCCGTTGGCAGCCCGTCCCTGCCAGCCGGGCTCCCGACATGCCAGCACCCGCTGAGAGTGCGTGGGTGAGAAACCAGCTCCCCTGGGAACCGGTGCCAGGTGGGGCCAGGGCTGCTCCAGGCGGGCCGGGCACCGCCCGCCAGCAAACCCAGGGCGCCCCACCCTCCCCATGAATGCCGCCCTTCTCCGCCTCCCACCCAGAATCAGGCAGGGGACCTGGCACACCTCGGGGATTGCTGAGATGGAAACAGGACTCCAGCCCTTGTCAAAACCTGTGCAAAATTCCAATAGACTTAGAACACTTTCCAAAAGGCACCTATTGTAATAGGGAGGCAAGACTTCAGGAGACAGAGAGACATTGAGAAGCACAGGATGGGCAGGCAGTGAGGGAGGTCCTGTGAACTACATTTGTTTTCCCAGCTGGAGAGGCGTGAGAGGACCTTTCTTCTGAAACATTGGGTCATTCTGATCTCCCAGTGGGTCCAGAGGGTGATTCCCACCAAGAATGCCAGTCCCTCCCACACAGACAGGGCGCTCTCAGCGCAGAGCAAAGTCAGAGTTTCTTCAATGACCTAATAATGTGTGTGACTATAAAAACTAGCACAGTGAGCTCCTAGGCAGGTGCCGATGCGGACGCTGGGTGAGGGAAGGGCTTGGCCAAAATGTTCGCTTGGGTTTTTCTGTATCGTAAAAAATTAAAATATTAAACATTAAAAAAACAAAAAAGAAGCAGAGAGGCCAAATTTGTGAATGAAGGTCTCTAAGTGTATATGCAAATCTTTTCTGGCCTTGCCTCGGGGCACGTGGGATCTTAGTTCTGGGACCAAGGATGGAAACCATGCCCCTTGCAGCGTAGGCACAGAGTCCTAACCACTGGGCGCCAGGCAAGTCCCTACGAGGTCTTTTTAAAGTGACTTTATGCCACTAGATTCCTTTGACAATAAATAAACTCATCAGCTCTCTTTACCCAACTACTAGAGCAGTTAGTTACATGACACTTAGAGGAAAAGCAATTAAATGTTGGTTTAAAATATTGTGAATTTGCACTTAAAAAAAAAATAGTAACTCCATAGTCTATTAATAATACTAAAAAGAATTCTTCATGTTTTACTAAAAGACATGCTCATGTTCACTATACACACCCTTGACAGCCGATAAATCCCTCTGTGTTTGCCTTGGCAGTTCAGGAAACAGATTAACAGCTGTCATGCACAAAAATCTAATCTCTTTAAAAGTATAAAAAAGGAAAATGAAAAGCTAAACTGTAAGCACAGTGTAATGAAGAGCCTTTGGTACTGGGACTGGTCTATAGGAAAGTATGATCTGATGAAGCAAATCTTCTCTTAGACACAACCTTTCAAGACTGGTCCTTAAAGCAAGACCTACAGATCCCATCTGTCGTCTGTAAAATCTCACTTCAGTCAGAACATCCTTGGGAAGCACCATCAAAATGAGATGGGAGGAAGGGAGACCTAGGCCCCCTGAGGTTTACTGGAGGAAAGAGAATCCACCTTCACATTTCAGCGGTCCTGTTTCCGCCCAGTGACAGACCCACACGGAGCTGGCTGTACTTAAATCTAGGAGGCTGTGTCTGCTCAGAGGATTCTGACTCACCAGACACCCAGATGCTTCCCGCAAGGCTGGACCCTACAGCAGAGGAGCCAGGAGAGCTTGCTTCAGGGAACACCGGTGGTTTTTTGTCATTCAAAATTTTTTAAGTCAAAAACATATTTTTTCACATAATTTTAGATTTTTTAGTTAATATCTGAAATTTTTTAGATCTCAGTTAATTCACCTGTTAGGCTAGAGTCTACCTAAAATTTCCTTAGCTCATTTGTTCTGTAACTTTATTTTATGAAGCCAACAAACACACTACTCCTATTGAAAATAATTCAGAAGTCTATGTTCTGTTTAAAGATAATAAAGTTTCCTCTTCATATAGTGCATTTTGGGAAAATGCGAAATTCCATTAGACAGGAAGAAATCACTTTTAAGTAAATACTTATTTAACAAGCACATAAGGACTTTACAAATCCTTAGCCTCAAAGAAATTTTCAGAACCAATACGAACTGGTGTTAGGGGTGCAGAGATTTTAAACCATATTAGGAATTGAACTAAAGACATCAAAGGTCAATTTTTAAGTTTTATTTCAGTGACATGGAGGATGAAGGATGTCATGCAAAAAAAAAAAAAAAGAGAGAGAGAAAAAAGAAACTCATTTGGGTGAAATCAACAAAAAAATAATTTTGACCAAAATTAATAGCTTGCCTTGAAAAAATAACATGTGTCCTTAAAAGTTTTTAACATCTCTGAAATCCTTATTACCTTCAAACTCACAAAGACAAATGATTCATACAACAAAGGGCCTGCCTACACTTTTTTGGAAAATCCTTCCTAAAACTTGTTTAAACAAGTAAGGGTTGCAGCAGGTTTACATAAAGCTCCCTTCATCAGAGGCTAAATGGAAAACATGGTCAGGATTTTCATCCAAGTGGGCCACGTGAAAGCATAACTGGTATTATAGAGCTTTCTGTTTTATTTTACTACCTAAAAATAACAGTCATTTCTTTAAAAAAAAGAAAAGATTCCAAAATTAACTGTGAAGTCATTAGTTTAGCACTTTTCCCAAGATTATAGGAAAAAAACACGAGAAAAATATTTTGAAAAGGGGCATGCAACATTACAAGATTAAGACCTTTTTTTGATACTTTGTTTTATAAAAGCCTTTTACAGTCTTTCATGCTGTTCATTATACATTTGACCGGAGCCCCCGGCTCTGTATTTCTTCTTGTGTATTTATTTTCTCTCCCACTCGGTTCCTTCTTCTGTTTCTTCCTCCTTTGCTCAGTCTGTTCTCTGTCTCTCTCTCCTTTTTATTCATTCCACCAACACAGGACCCCGGCCATGTGCCAGAAATGATGTCTTATGTGAATTCAGATTCACAGAATAGTGACCTTGGAAAAACTCAATAAATATTTGATGGAAATTGTGATGATTACGTAATGCTCTTGAAACTTAACTTTCATTAACATGGACTTAAAGTCTATTTGCTTAGCTCCTTACAAGGTTCAAAACTCGTTCCATACATTACCTTGTTTGAGTTTCTTTAAAAGAGCTTAACTAAAAAGAAAAACATCCATGGAGTTTGTTTTTTAAAAAATTGTTTACTGCATCTAAGGAAAATACCCTACCTTTAAGACTCACTAGACACATGTTAGTGGAAATATCACGTATCATTAGTTACACTCCCAGGGCTGCGGCCTGCAAGCACAGAGCTTCCTGGCACACCTCTGCCCCCATTCTGCATGAGTTATTTACACACCTGTCTGGCCTGCTCCTGGAGAGCAAAGTCCCACATCTCAGCCACTTTCAACTCCTACACGCACCGGACAACAAAGGGCTGTGCACACAGAAGATCTCTACTGCAAGTTTGTTTGGTTCAGGAAAGGGGAAGAAAAACAAAGGTGAATCAAAGGCTGGTATTTCCAAAGATCCATCAGGTAGCGCATTCACCTCACCCGAATAGTGGGCAAAAAATGTTTTTCTTTTTTCCTATCAATTTTAGAAAGAAGGCTTCCTCTGAGCCTTCATTTTGTCCTCCCCCAGAATCTTCGGAATCAGTGCTCTAATCAAGGCCCACTTCCTCCCCAAGCTTACTATTTCCACACAGTTGGTTGGTGAAAGGTGGGGGCGGGGCGGGGAGGGCAGCCCGATCACAGATCATTAACTTCAGAAAGAGTTTGGGGGCCACCCCTGCTCGGCCGCTTCCGGCAGGACAGCCTGTGACTTGGAGCAAGTTAGACTGGAGGGGCCTGAGGTTTCAGCAGGATCATAGCCACCTCCCGGGGCTGGCCTGACGCTCAGAGGAGCCTCCGAGGCTGCAAGCCCCGTGGCTTGCCTCCTGCCGGGTCCCTCTTACAAGGGAGCAGCGGCTGCTGTCCTGAAATGATTCTCAGATTTCCCTTTGATTTTTCACTTTGTGGCTTCTGCCCCAATTTATAATCTTGAACTTTGCCCAGTTCCTAATTTTAAGGATATCTTGCAGCAAATTGAGGGTAGAGTGAGAAGCAAAAAAAAAAAAAGAAGAAATGATGACTGAGTATTGTGAGACATTTCAGACTTTTTCAAGTAATTTTTAATTCCTAAAATTATCTATAAGATCTAAAATAAAATTTGAGACACTTCAAAGAGAGTGATACATTTTAACTGCATGAAAGACATTTTTTGAAAGGATCAGAAAAATATGCTTTCTTTTCCTGTATTAAGTGGGGACGAGTATTTGACACTTAAAAATTCAAAGCCAAAATAGGGATTTGTATTTTGAATTCTGTCCCTATGTGAAAACTTACATTCCTTCTGATGTCTGTAAAAAAATTTTTTTAAAGTCATGTAGAAGTTATCTAGTTATCCACCAAGAAGTGAAAACATTGAAGTTGTTACTCTCTCAGCGATGTCTGACTCTTTACCACCCCATGTCAAGACTCTGAGTTCCAAGCAAAAGCTTAGACCTATGGGCTACAGCCTCCCACTCCTGGGTCATCATCTCCATGAAATCCAGATTTTGCATTCCTGGGGTCTCTGAAGGCCCTGGATCCTCCCCAGCCCAGGGTGTCGGTGTTAAGGTGCCCGTGACGATGGGGCATGCTGGCATTTTACGAGATGCTGTCTCTGGGAATCCCGGGGTCTGTCGGGCGGTGGTTTCCACATCAGAACCACACCTGCCCATTTTCCAGGATTGCAGGAGGGAGACAGAGAAAAGCAGAGGGCGGGGAGCAGGGCCCCGGGCACCAAGGCCTCAGGACTCTGCCACTCCTTCCAGAACCTCTGAGAAGGCCGGAAAGACTGGCTGGCTGAGAGCTAGACTCCCCACGACACACCCAAGCCCTGCTGGGATCCACCCCAAGAAGTCAGCGTGGAGGCATCAGCACTTTTTGTCTTTCCCAGGACATTTCAGCCACCTGAACAACAATGAAATTACGCCCATATTTAGAGAAAAAATTAACTACTTGTTGGAAGCTGTTCTGTAGATCTGCCCGGCAATTAGTGGGCTTAACTGCATTCCTCCGCAGATGGAAACTCTACAGGAGTGTGAATGAAAGGACACAGTGGTTACCAAATACATCCCAGGAATGCAACAATTTAAAAAGAAGTGAAAACTCATTGGATAAAAGCGTTTACAAGGAGAAGAGATGTTAAAAGTTTGATCTTTTCTTGAGCCATGGTAGTATACTGGACTCAAGGGCAGCTTAATTACTAACCCGCTGTGTGACCCAGGCCAAGTCGTATAACTACGTTAACCTCAGTTTTCCATCTGTGAAATGGGAAGTCTGTCGTGAGGCTTGAGATAACGATATCGTGGGTGTTTGTCCTGTGATGATGTAACTATTATTAACCAGGGGTCTGATATTTGTATCAAATATATTACTTAAACTTAATCACCATGTAAGTGGTATCAGCTGCCTTATATTAAGCGACACGGAATCTAACTTTGCCATCGTTTCCCAGAAAAACATTTAGAATGACCATTCTATGAGTCACCCACCCCTGAGCTTGTTTTCTCAGATTCTCCCCTGCCTCTCTGATCCAACTCTGAGCTGAAGCTGCCACTCCATCATAGCCACCTCCTGTCCGTCTGCCACCAAACTGGACCAACTTTCATCACTGCCCCCCTTCGCTGGTACAACTGCTTCCTTAAGGCCCCCCCCCCCCCCCGCAAACAGTGCTGCCGTGAAAACAGTCCTAGAGTGCTCTGGGACGGTCTCATCTCTCTGCTCCTTCAATGGAGATCTTGACTGGCTTGGGTGAAACCTGATGTGCCTACCCAAACCCCCCCACCACGGAGTCAAGGGCTCCCGGGCTCTGTCCCAGCAGAGCCTGCTCCTTACCTCTTTACTATTTCCCCACTTCAGCAAATGCTCCATCAGGAGACCACCACTCTCTAGCCCTTGAACTTGCTCCCGGTTTTCCACCTCTCACATTTTTCTCCTGTTCTTCCCTCCCGCTGGAGCACTCTCTGCCCACCTGTCTTTACCAGCTGAAATTCCCCAAAGTCCAATTCAACCACTGCCTTTATAATGAAGTCTTCCAAGTGCCGCCAATATAGATGTTATCGTGTCCCTTGTGAAGCCTGAGTCACCGGCGCCCCTCCAGTGTAACAGAGTACTTATGTCGTTATCTTTCCTTAAGGAGCATCTGCTCCCTTCCAGAAGTCTTTGTATCTCCACCTTTGAATCTGCCCGACACCTAACACACAGCAGATGCCCAGGAAGTATTGGCTGAGGGGACGAATACATGCACTCGAGCTTTCATCCTGGAAGGACAGGGCTGTCCAGTCTCCTACATTTCGGCTCCCGGCCTGAAGGTACAAGAGGGCAGAGGGCAGGAGGACGAGCCCTGAGTGGACTCTGGGATTCGGGGCAAGTCTTAATCTCTTTATCTCTCAAGTGGGAAAGTGAGGTTTATGTCCTCCCCAGCATCCCCTTCCCACTCTAAAATTAAATGTAAATATGCCTGTTTAATCTCATGCTAAGAAACAGGCTTCTTTTAAAAGGTAGTTTAAAACAGGTATCAAAAAGGCAGGCTTCCCTTCCCTCAGACAGTAAAGAATCCGCCTGCAATGCCTGGAGAACCCCACGGACAGAGGAGCCTGGCAGGCTCCAGTCCATGGGGTCGCAAAGCGTCAGACAGAACAGAGCGACTGAGCATAGCAGAGCAGTGACCACACACGTTCTGGTTTGGAAATCGCTGAGTTCTGGAGAAAAGCATTACCATTTTATGCACATATTTCTGCGGCTTAGTGAGTGTGAAGTCAAAGTCGCTCAGACGTGTCCGACTCTTTGCAACTCCATGGACTATACAGTCCACGGAATTCCCCAGGCCAGATGGAGTGGGCAGCCGTTCCCTTCTCCAGGGGATCTTCCCAACCCAGGGATTGAACCCAGGTCTCCCGCATTGCAGGCGGATTCTTTACCAGTTGAGACACAAGGGAAACCCTTAGTGACTGTATTTGGCTGGTAATCCTCCTACAAATTCCACGCTTTCATCAGCAGAAGATCTAACTGGAGGACTTGGTTACTTGGCCACCAAATTTCACTACAGATTTGTGATTTTTACAGGAAAACGACTAGAGTAATTCTGCATTCATTGAAAATAGTAACGTCCTACACAGCAAAAATCCAAAGTTTAAATTTTCAAAAATAAACCTCTTTAATTATTAAGCATATAATATGCACTAAACTTGAAAATATTAAGTTAGAGCAGCAGAAGTAAATAAAGTCGCTGCAGATTCCATGCAGTCTAAAACAAAGATGAAAAAGACAACGAGGGAAGAAGGGATTGTCAGAGAGCCGTCAGGTCCTAAACAGTGACAAGTGTTACTAAGAAAAGGACTGACAAAGGCAAGAGACTGTAAAGTCACTGTCAAAGGAAAAATAAGATGTGGGCTCTGTTCACACTCAAATCAATGTATTTAGGAAAGGGCTACATGCAAACATTGATCATGCAAAAAAAAAAAATCACCAATCCAATTCAGTCAATAAAGTGGGAGTTTCAGAAACAAAGGAATTTAGATTCAACCAGTCGCTCTCAGGCTGGTTTTTTGGAAGGGCTTCTTCTTGTTTTTCTTTTGTTTTTTTTTTTACTTTAAAAACAAAGCACCTCAATTTAGAAAAACTTCCGGTCAGAAAAGTGCTTTTTAAATCCTTCCTCAACATTCATCTGGCGAAGGGCAGGTGGGTGAGAGACGGCATATTGCTTCTGCAAAGTCCCTGCCAGGGACTAAAAAACTCCCTCGACACTAGACCGCAAAAAAAAAAAAAAAGCCCTGGAAAACAGGTAAATTTTAGTAAAATGCAGACCTTGGCTTCTGTGGGCTTTTGAGTGTAGCTAATAATGCTTGGCCTCTAAGGGCAACAGCACCCGCCAGGCAGGGGCAGGCCAGGGGAAACTCCAGTCCCTGGATCCACGTAGACCCCCCCGGCCACTTGCCCATCGAGGCGCCCCACTCAGCCCCTCACCCCCCTGCTGCCCCTCAGCGGGCAGCTCCACAGCAAAGAGCAGAAAAACCGCCTCCCTACAAGTTAGGTCATTTTTCACTTGAGTCAGTCTTCCCTTCCCGCAGAGATGTAAAACTTGAGATTTACAAGCAGCCTTCAGTTGGAAAAAGCAAACACACAAAAATGATGCTCTACTATGCGAAAACACTGAACCTCGCCGAAATTTAAGGTTTCAGTGAAGAAGTCTTAAAAACCAGGTGTCTTTTTATGCAGTTCATTAACCAAGATATTAATTACAAATTTACTTCTACAAGAAGCCAAGGGAGTGAAATAGTCCATTAACAAAAACGCGTGCTGTCAATTTAAAACATAGAATAACAGGAGCATTAAAAAAAGAAGAAAAACAACTTGGTTCATAAAATGCAGGAAAGAAGTGGCCTTGCTAATTCTGACTTGGGTTTAAATGGCTTTAAAAGCATGGATGGATTTAAAAGCATGTGCTTCCCAAATACTGGACGACTTGAAGGGAGAAGTAAAGTTTCGGATTTAAATGGCTGGCCAAGTTTTCAAACTAACTTAAAAACCAAAGTGAAAATGAGCAAAAGTTTCTTCCCAGCCTCCCGAGTGGCTTGGCACATTCTTCCTGGAAACCCCCAGGCGCATTTTGCTCATTAAAGAAAGAGCTGCATCCAATCTTTTAAAAGAAAATTAGTAAGAAAAGAAAGAGCGCCAAGATTGAGACGGTTCTTTGGTCACTCGAAAAGAGAAAATAAAATTTCAAGATGCTCCGGGAAGATAAAAAAATGAATAAATCGAAGTCGAAAGCACGTTGCAACTGGAGTTCGTCCCGCCTCCAACACTGCTGGCAAAACAAAACCCCCGGGAGTGGATTCAATTTGCTCCTCCCCAGCCTAAGGCCACAAGGCAAGGTCGGCAAAGTCCTGGAACCCAGGCCTCTTTCCCCCAAAGCCCTACAAGGCAAGGACTTGCAGGGGGCGGAAAGGCGAGTGAGGGCCGAGAAATTCTCACGATTCACGTGGGCGACCCCGGCTCCAGGAACCGGGTAAATGTAGGTTTGTTATCTTTCTCCGCCCCCACCCGAGTGACCCCCTCGCAGATTTCCCCGCTGACTCGGAGGCAGACCTGGCCCTCTTCCCACGGCCCTCCCCGGGGCACCAAAGCACCCCCGGCGTGGCGGGTCGGCGGGGGTGGGACGCGGCGCCCCGGCTCCGAGCGCAGGAGTCTGCGCCCGCCCCCCGCCACCGAAGTTGTTTCTCGGGTGCATTTTAAAAACCAGGAAACAAAGGGCGCAGGCGCGGAGCCACAGGTGTGCTCCCCGGCCGGGGCTGCGGCGCGGCCGATTCGGGCTGGGGGGCCGGGGGGCGCGGAAACAGGCCGCCGCCCCCGCCAGCAAACTCGGTCTAGGTAGCAGGAGAGGCCGATGAGGCGGAGCCTTCTCGACCCGGGACCCCGAGCGACCGGGACGCGCAGCCTCTACACAAAAGCCCCCCGGGTGGCCGAGCTGCCCAGGCGCCGCTCCGGACGGGGTCTCGGGGTGACCACGAGTTGGCGATGAGCAGTAGCGCCCGCCGAGTCCACCACCCCGGCCAACCCGCAGGCCGGAGCCCCCGCTTCTGTACTGATTTACTTTTGGTTACAGTTAGAGAAGTTGGCTTTGGGGGTCGCAGCCCCGTCCTCCTGACCACCCATCTGCGGCCTTAGACTAAAGCGACGCCGCGCTAGGGATAGTCCCGGGGGGCAGCCGGGACCCCGGCGCCTCGCCGGCCGGCCGCAAAAGCCTAAGAGCGGCTCCCTTCCCCGGGCGCACGCGCCCACCCAGGTCGGCGCTGCGCGCGCTGGACAGCCGATCCGGCCCCAGCGCGAGCGAGAAATGTGCACAGGACCTCGGACTGACCGACCGTACCATTTCGGGACCTGAGCTTCCCCGTCGGTCACGGGTCCCTCCCGGTCCCACGGTCCCAGGGGAGGGTGGCGACCCGGCCCGCGCACCCGCGCGCCCTGGGCCGGCCCGGTACCCACCCATAGCCGTCCGAGTTCTGGTCGGTGACCGTGCAGCGCCGCGAGTAGTACATCCTGCTCGTGCCCCCGCCGCCGCCGCCGCCGCCCCCGCCGACCCCGCCGCAGGTCATCTCGTAGCGCAGGTCTGGGCCGGACTCGGCGCGGGTCATGCGGCCCAGCGTGTTGATGCGCGGGTGCGAGCCTCCGTTGCAGCTCATGTCGGCAGGTACTCGGAGTGCCGCTCAGCGCCGGGGCGGACGAGAGGGCCGGCCGGCTCGGAGAGGGCGAGGGGCTCCCGGGAGACGCCCCACGCCGGGGCTGAGCCGGGGACGCAGAAGGATCGCGAGGACGCGCCTCTCCACTGGGGCCGGCCCGGCCGCTGCGAGCGCGGCAGGCGGGCGGGGGTCGGGCGCCGGGGACGGGCCGGGAGCGGGAGCTGCGGCTCGCAGCGCGGCGCGGGCGCAGAGGAGCCGGGTCGCGGGCGGGTGGTGGTGTTGGTCGGCGGGGGCGCGAGTCTCCTCCCCGCTGGCGCCGGGCGCCGAAGCCACACCTGGCCGGTTTCTTCCCAGGGCGGGGTGCGGCCGCCGCGCCTCCCCGCCCCGCCGCGGGTGTCACCGACGCGCCCCGGCCGCCCCTCCCCACCTGCGCCGCCGGCCCGCGGCTCCGCCCTGCGCGCGGGGCCTGAGTAACCCGACAGGGCGGGGGCCCGGGACCCGAGCGCCCGGGGCGCGCGGCGGGCCGAGGGCAGGGCGTGCGCGCCGCCCCGAGCTGGAGTGGCGGGGAGGGAGACGCGCCCCCCCTTTTTTTTTGAGGGAGACGCCCCCCCTTTTTTTTGAGGATTTTACGACCCCCGGGGCGGAAATAAGCTGAAAAATAGAAGTCATTCGATTGCACAGTTACTTATTAAACATTTACTTTTGATTATCCCTGGAAACGGTGCGGGCTAGGAACTATTGAGGCGAGAACGCGTAGATGATGAGGTTATTATGTTTGGAGGCTTTTTTAAATTTTTTCTTTTAGTCTGGTAATTAAAAATATTGAAGAAGTGCGTTTTCCGAAGCGTGAAACAAGTCCTTAGCCAGAATCACTGTTTTCCGGGGAAGTGTTCACCGTGAATAACTAATTTCTTTGGTATGACGATAAAAAGGAAAACACTACGGTTTCCATAGGGCACCGTGAAACTATAAACTGCAGTTTCTTTCATTCTGCCTGATGATGATCAGTCATCTTAAACGAGAAACTGCGAAGACTGCCACCCTGAGACGGTTCCAAATTTTATAAAAGAACGCCGGGACCACTTCTGTCTTGCGCGCCCCTGGCAGCAGCTCCCTGGACTCATCCTTTTAGAAACAGCTTTTCCCACAAGCCAGGGAGCTTCAGCCTCCCTGAGAGCAGCAGAGAACCCTGGACAGAGATTGTCCACTGGCTACAGATGAGTCAGGCAGAACATTCCAGCAACTTGACCTAGGGCCCCTCCCAGTTAGTGCCTGAGTGTGACCCACACCGCGGTCTCTGTCACATCGTCCATAAAAAGCTGTTTTTATACTTCGGAAACAGTGTTCAGTTACTCTGTAATAAACACCATTTAAGGATCTTTATAATAAATACTTGTCATCTCTCTAAACAATGACAGTTAACTCATCTTCTTATACAATATATTTCTGCAATGTTTATCACCTGAAAAGAACAAAAATCAAACTGTATTTGTATGTATATGTAGAAACTGAAAAGAACAAAAATCAAACTATCTTTGTATGTATATTTGCATGTTGTAAAGAGAATGGAAGTTCTCTAAAGATCCCGTTTTATAGCACTCTCAATTTCCCCTCAATTTTTAGGCACAAATCTTGGACAGCATATCCTTTTTCTCCACCATGACCTGCAGAGTTCACCAGCCTAAGTCCAAGCAGTTAAAGATATCATGAGATAAAAGTTTACCACTGTTAGCACACTCAGTAATTCCCAACATTTTCTCAATTTCCTCTTCTAATAAAGGCAAATGTGATAGTGCTCAAAGATTTCACAAACACAGATATATAGACAAGAACATTCCCCTGGAGAAGGAAATGGCAACCTGCTCCAGTATCCTTGCCTGGAAAATTCCATGGACAGTGAAGCCTGGCAGACTACAGTCCACGGGGTCGCAGAAGAGTCAGACACAACTGAGTGAGCACACACACACCGTGACAAGAACAGTGTTTCATCTGAAACTGAATCAATGGCTGGAAGTCAGCATCAGTACAAGTGGCTGATATCCACGGGTGGGAGGGGAGAAACCTTTCCAGGGTATCAGTCCTTAATGTGTAGTAAGAAGGTCACAGTAGAAGTCTGCTTAACCACAACACTCATCTGTGAACCAGCTCCCAGTGTGGTGAAAGCTCTGCTCAACTGGGGGAGGGAGGCAGGGTAGTGGAGGGGGTCCCTCTCAGAATTCACACTGGGTAGTCCATGGCACAGTGGTGAAGAACCCGCCTGCCAAAGCAGGAGATGTGGGTTCAATCCTTGGATGGGCAAGGTCGCCTGGAGGAGGCCATGGCAACCCACTCCAGTGTTCGTGCCTGGAGAATCCCATGGACAGAGGAGCCTGGGGGGCTACAGTCCATGGGGTAACAGTCAGTCCCAACTGAGCATGTACACACAGAGAGAGTCTGGACCCAGTGTCACCCAGACTGGCAGAGCAGCCCAGCAGTTACACTGGGCTGGCTGCCCGTTGCGTCCTGGCTCACCTGACTGCCTCCTGCGTTCCTTCTGATGTTCCCAAGAACGCCACTGACGGCCAGGTGGCCAAACATGCCGGGCCTGGGAAGACAGTGACGTTCATTTACCTTTCTCTAAGGAAGACAGGAGGAGGAAATTAAAGATGGACATGACCAGTGGAAGCCAGACATGCACACATTTGTTGTCTACATGGGCTGTCTCACCGGAGGCTCACGGTGAAGGCTGGGGGTCAGAAGACCGCCCTCCTGATCTGAGGGCTCCAGTTTACTTGGTAACAACTCTGTCTCCTCAGGTGCCAGGGGGAATTAACACTTGCCCTCCAACTTTCCAGACCTACTTATGTGGGTGTTCAGTCGCTCAGTTGTGTCCGAATCTTTGCAACCTTATGGACTGTAGCCCGCCAGACTCCTCTGTCCATGGGATTCTCCAGGTAAGAATACTGGAGTGGGTTGCCATTTCCTCCTCCAGGGGATCTTCCCAAGCCAGGGATGGAACCCATGTCTCCTGTATCTCCTGCATTGGCACTGCAGAATCTTAACCACTGAGCCACCTGGGAAGCCCTTCCAGACCTACAGTGAGGCTCAAAGGAGAGATTAAAATATGTGAACATTCTTGAAAAACATAGAAAGCAAAGGTAACACTCATTAAACCAAAAGCTCTTCACTGGGTATGAAATTTTACTGTGTGAAACTTTAGTCCTCTCTTTTCCCCACATGTGACTCAGTAAAACTCCCTCTTGGAGACATTTAGCATTCATTTAAAAAACCAGGGCTTCCATGGTGGTTCAGATGTAAAGAATCCACCTGAAATGCAGGAGTCACAAGAGATGCGGGTTCGATCCAGGGAAGATCCCCTGGAGAAGGGAATGGCAACCCACTGCAGTATTCTTGCCTGGAGAATCCCATGGACAGCGGAGCCTGAGGGGTTACAGTCTATGGGGTGGCGAAGAGTCGGACACGACTGAGAGACTGACATGAACACACACACACACACATTTAGAAAGCGGTTATGAAGCATCTACCGTAGGCTCACTGCTGGTCACTCATGGTAGGATGTCATCTGCAGCAGAAAAACAAATAATTGCAATACAATATTAGGTCTGCTGTTACATTTGGTATGTCTTCAGAATTTCTGGGGCACAGGAAAGGGGTTAAAAAGTAGCTTTTTTTCTTACAACTAGGTTGCTGAAATTTAGAATCCAATGTCTGGCACAGTCCTCACTAGCTGACCTGAGTAAGGTCAGCTATTTTTTCCCTTCCACTTGTAGATAGGTTCCCTTGTACTGTTAGAGACACATCACTGACAAGTCACTTTCTCTCTAGCCGACCTTAAAAATGACCTTGCAGTTAGGAAAGAGGCATCAGTCGTATCCTGAACGTATTTTTAAAATGAAACAAAGCCCCTTGATTTCAATGAGGTTAAGCGGAACCATTTACTTGCTCAAAATCCCATGGGAACTATCTCCTATCTCTTTGGGGATAAATGATAATCCTTTACCACAGAAAAGATGTACAACTTGTGAGTTAAAATAGCTGTTCTTCCTGCCTGCCACAGAAGTAGTATCCTTTTCTTCTTTTTTGGCCTCACCATGAGGCTTGAGAGATCTTAGTTCCCTGAGCAGGGATCAAACCCAGATACCAGCAGTGAAAGCGCCAAGTCCTAACTGGACCCCTGGGGAATTCCCAGGGAAGGAGGATTGTTTAACAAATTAGTACTACAGAAACTAGGATTGGAATTGTGTGTATATATATATATAGCTATCTTATTTTTCCATTTTTGTGAATAAGTTAGACTCCTCCAGAAATCATAAATCTGTGTTCTCAGTATTATAAAAAATAAGACCAATCTCTCCTAAAGTTGTTGAAGCTATTCAAAGCTTTAAATGAAGAAAGCAGTCTCATAAACCCACAGAAATTCCATTTCAGAAATGGGAAAATGTTTGTGAAATATATAAATTAGCCCAGAACTCTATTTTCCTTGGTTCAAGGGCCCGGGAACAGAAGAATTTTTCTGTTTGTAGTGGATTTTCAGTTTTGCCAGAGGAGGGGGATTAACTTTTCAGAAATTGCAGAACTGAGAGAAATATCTCAAATACACTTTCTGTTTCTGTACCGAGGACTTGCCCCTTGGTTTGGGGACAGATGATATCTGATAAGTTGCGTGTTTTGAGCATGTTTTTTGACTCCCTTTAGCTGGATAGCACAGATGCTGGAGATTCATCTGCCCTTTCCTGCCTAATCTTCTTTCATTAAGAGCCCAAGGTTGCAAGATCAGGAGGCTGGAAGTTAAAGGCATGGCTGACCACATGCACAGGTATGGCTCCATAGAAGACACCTACACACTTGGCCAAGTGACTTCTAACCACCAAGCTAAACAATAACTGACAGTGATTTTCTTGGGCAAGCATACAGTCCCTGAATAGGACACAGGAGCCAAATAAGCTAGTCTTCGAAATACGCTCTCAAAGGAGTTTTCTAAGCTTACACTTGTCAGGTACTACCATTCTACCATATTGGGGCTGGAGCGCTTCCTCAAAGGTCTACAGAGTCAAGATGCAGACAATAAGCCCTGTTAGCAGCCACCAGCACCACACGGATATATAATGTGCTAACAGCTCCATGAAGAAAATTGTGAATAGCTGCTCAATGTCACCAGTTCAGTGGATGTGAATTTGAGCAAACTCCAGGAGAGAGTGGAGGTCAGAGGAGCCTGGCCTGCTGCTCTCCCTGGGGTCGCAAAGAGTTGGCCATGACTCAGCGACTAAGCAACAGCAACACTCAGCCTTTACTGAAAGAATTAAAATGTATATTCCACAGAGGATTTCAGAAATGAAATCTGCTTTGAAGAACGTTTATCTCAGGTGCTTTCAAAACTTTGAGAGCCTCAGAGCTCTCTCTGTCAAAGAAACCCTGTGAGGAGAGCCAGCAGCTGGCTGGGTCGTGGTGGGGCCAGGCTGGCCGTAGCCTGCTGGGATCACAGTCCTACCCACTGCGTTCTCCCAACACGAGAGCCTATAAACCAAAAACCGCAAGTTAGTGACAGGAGAGAGTGAGTCCCAGAGAGGTTAAGAAGTCTCCTTGAGTTACTTAATACGTTAAATGTCAGAATTCTGTTTCCAGTCTCATGCCCTTTCCACAAGGTCAAAATTCCTGTCCAATCAGGCATGAAAGAATATCTTTCTGAGCAATGATTGGTGTTAGTTTGAAACCAAAAACCATCAACTGCTATTTTCCTACACTAGGCATAGGATGTTTGGAAAGACAGTGACGATAAAGTAATCAGCATGCTTTGCAGAAGCTACATCAAAAAGACTACTCATCATTTTTAACCATATTCCTATAGGTGAGCTGGTTGTCTTTCCTGACATCCTCAAGTCACAGGGCATATTTTCGTTTTGGTTTAGTTGTACTGTTGTTGGTTTTTAATATAGCCTCCATCTTTTAGGAAAAGTGAAACTAGAGATTCATACACTAATAACGTTAAGTCAGAATGGCAATGAAGCCATAAGTGATCTGACACCTAACTTTGGGTAGAGTCTAGGGCAAACCAAATGTCACTACTGTCTGAAGTGATCATCTTTCCAAACTGTAGACATTCACAGGCAAGTTCCTTCAAACATTATCACTTTATCATCATGAAGAATTTATTGCATACACCTTGTTTCTCTGCTGCAGAGAGAAGTGTCCACATAAGGAAGTTTAAAGAATAAGTTCCTTAAAATAATAATAGCAAAACACACAGGGAGCTACATTCAACGTCCTGTGACAAACTATACTAGAAAAGAATATGAAAAAGAATACATATGTATAGCTGAGTCATTTGGCTGCATAGAAGAAATTAACATAACATTATAAAGCAGCATTCAATAAAATTTTATTTTTTTCAATAAAATTTTAAAACTAAAAAATTAATATTACAAAATAAATTTTTAAAAATTCCTGTCTTCAATGATGTTGACAACTAAAGCAGCTAAAGCAGGAGACAGAATATGAAACAGAAATCAACTGGTAGTATTACAAAATCACAGAAAGTGGGAATCTAAATAGAGCAGGAGCTAGGGAGGGAAATAAAAAAACATCCTCAGCTTTGACTGACTCTCCTAACATCTAAGTTTATGATAGTTTAATTTTGTCACAGACTTGGAAAGATTATAGACCATCAGGAAGAAACACTTCGAACTCCTGGTTGTACACAGTGGAAAGAGGCCATGAGAATTTACACTTCTTGCCCAGCTCTCAGCCTGTGAGGGCAGACCTCAATGTGAGTGGAAAGTTTGCTAGCAAATCAAGCAAGAGGCTTGCTTAGAAGGATGAGTCTAAAGTTGGGATTCCCCCACCCTTCGATTATAACAGTGTGTATGTTTGCTGTAGGATACTCAGAAACAGTAGAAGGGAACATAGAACAGGTAAGAAAATTTCACCTAAAATATATAATCCAGACCAAAGCAATCAAGCTAAACAATTTTTTGTAGACGTCCTTCTTGTTTTTTTTCCAATAATTTGTTTTTAACCAAACTGATGTCAGATTCCCTATACAGATTCATTTCCAATTTCTTAATTTAGCATTATGTCATGAGCATTTTCCAACCTCATTTAAAATGTCTTGTTAGTATTGGTTTGTTTTTTTTTAAGGGTATTATTTTGTTGTTGTTTTAAAAAGGCTTCTTAAAAGTGGTAAGGGGCCATTGCTCGAGCTTTCTATACAACACACCTCTGTTCTAGAACTTTCACATTAATGGCAAACAGCATTCCCTGTGGATGAGAAAGAGAGAGGGTGAGGCAGGGCTGGAGCGAGGAGCAATCCAAGGGGGGTGGTTATGACCATCCCCACAGGCGTGTTAGGGAAACAGTCCTGCCCCGAGGGACGCAGGGAAGTGCTTGGAGGGTCTTCCCAGCCATCCTTCCTTAGCCCTGGCTTCCCTTGAGCAAGAGCTGGGCTCAACAAAAAGTCATCTGAAATCGAGAGCAGACTATGGAGGAGTGTTTCTACTGCCACAAATCAATGTCCTTGACATCCAGTCTAACTTAATTTGTGCTTTTCTTTTTACTGATTTGCAGAATTTAACCTGAGACATTTAAACCTTGCTGACATCAGCCAGAAACGTTTCACATTCAGGAAAAAGTTATAGCACAGTTCTGAGGCAGTCTCAGCAACCCCTGAAGCTGTTCTGTCTTGCAGAGGTGGGTGTGGAGAGCTACGCGTCATTCCCGCGAAACCTGTCTGACGGCCCCTGGGAGTTGTAACCACTTGGGAATTTGGCTCCGGGTGGAATCAAGCAAAGCATCTGGAGTCCTTTCCCACCCCGGCCCTCAGAAGAGATGTCATCTGTCATCTCTGAACAAGCTTTTGTTTTTCTTTACTGAATAAGGCAAAAAATAATCTCTCAATTTAAAATTCGAATTACTGTATTCCTAAAACAAAAGTCAGTATTCCTGTTTAATGTATTCCTGAGAAAATATGTAATACACAAAAGGAGGGTTTTAAAACCTCCTTTTTAACTACAGAGGGACTTGACTTGTAAAAGGCACTTATATTAATATTAAATACACTTTGATCTCAGAGTTATCATTAAAAATAAATGTTAAGAAAATGGTTGTGTAAATCTAAAATTTTTTTAAAATTTGAAGAAAATGAGAGTGCTTGCATAGACTGAAGGGAAAATGTAAAAAAGGCAATTTTTAAGTCATATGGTCAGATTTTTTAATTAAAATTATAATTTTTACATTAAAAATGGTAAGATTTTTTACATTAAAAATATGATTACAAGACATATAAACTTAAAACATAGATGCTATCACTGAAAGATCTATTTGTTAGAATATACATTTCTAGTCATAGATCTTTTAAGTAAACATGTGCAATTTTAAAAGAAAAACGTAGCCTTTGTATCTGGTTTTGAAAATAAAAGTGATGTCCTTTAATACTTGAGTCTTAAAAGTTTGATATTTATCAGTATGCTGAAAATAATTATAACTCAATTCATTTGTGCAGCACTTATAGTTTTTTATTTTAAAAATCGTTTAAAAATACAGTAACATACATAAAATTCACCCTTTAAACTGTTTTTAAGTGTATAGCTCAGTGGCATTTAGTACATTCACAAAGGTGGTTGACTATCACCAGCATCCATCTCCAGGATTCTCCCATCTTCTCACACAGAGACGGTCCTCATACGTGGAAAACAAACTTAACGGCTACCAAAGGGGAAGGAGGGGGAATAAATTAGGAGTGTGAAGCGGGTGACAGAGGATGAGGCGGTTGGATGGCATCACCGGCTCAATGGACCTGGGTGAATGACAGGGAACCCTGGTGGACTGGGGTCGCAAAGAGTCGGACACTTAGCAACTGAACAACAATAACAGTGGGATTAACAGATACACACTGCTATACATAAAAGAGATAAGCAACAGGATCTACGGCACAGGAAACTACATTCATTATCTTATACGAACCTATAATGAAAAAGAATCCGAAAAACACGTATATATATATATAACTGAATCGCGGCGTTGCTATATACCTGAAACTAATACTATAAATCCAACGATACTGCAATTTAAAAAGTTGATAAAAAAGTAAAAGTCCTCATCACAGGAAAACAAATTGTTTTTGTAGCTATGTACAGTGACAGATGTTAGCTAGACCTACTATGTGCAGTGATCATTTCAGAGTATATACAAATATTGAATCATTATGTTACATGCCTGAAACTAATATAATGTTCTGTGTCAATTACACCTCAATAAAAGTATTACAATTTTTTTTTCCAAAAAGATATTGCAGCCTCAAAATATATTTTTTAAAAAGGAGATAACAAGAGAAAGAAAGGGAGAAATCCTTCCTGGAATTTTTTGACTTGCTCTAATTTGGGTCCACTGCTCTCCAGACCTGCTCCTCCACTGTTGAGGGGAAGTTCCATCCTCCCCCTAAGGGTCCCCGTTGCCTGTTGAGTGTTGGCAGGCAGGACCCTGTGTTCTGGATTCCCGTGTCTTTCCCTCTCTTGGTTCACTCCCTCATTTTGATCGCACACATCTTCCACCTACTTTACTGAGAAGTGCCTGGGAGACAAATGTTTTGAGAATCTGTGTGTCCCAAAGCATTCTTTTTCCCACTGCTGCACATACTTAGCTGATAATTTGGTTGGTATGGAAATCTAGAACAGAAATAATTTCCCCTCTGATTGTTGGAAGTCTTGCTCCACCATCTGCTGTTCGTGGAACTGTGGTCAAGAGGTCCAAAGCCACTTGGGTTCTTTGTACATTTTACCGAAACCTTCAGTTATCAGGATGTTCTATCATTTTTCGAACATAAAACTGGCAGGAAGCCTTCCCGGTTGGCTCCGTGATAAAGAATCCGTCTGACACAGGTTTGACCCGGGAAGACCCCACATGCCTCGAGCAAACAAGCCTATGCGGCACAGCTCCCTAGCCTGTGCGCTAGAGCTCGGGAGCCACAACTCCTGAGGCCCACACACCCTGGAGCCGGAGCTCCTCGACAAGAGTAGGCCGTGCTCGCTGCAACTAGGAGAAGCCTGCGCGGCAACAGGGCCCAGCACAGCCGAAAATCAGTTCAGTTCAGTCACTCAGTCAAGTCCGACTCTTTGAGACCCCATGAACCGCAGCATGCCAGGCCTCTCTGTCCATCACCAACTCCCAGGGCTGGCTCCAACTGACAGCCATTGAGTCGGTGATGCCATCCAACCATCTCATCCTCTGTCGTCCCCTTCTCCTCCTGCCTTCATTCTTTCCCAGCATCAGGGTCTTCTCTAACGAGCCAAAAGTAAAAATAAATAAATAAATAAAATTATTTTTTTTAAAAAAAACTTGCAGGGGAGGCAGGTTCAACCTAAACATCCTTCTTGCATTCCCCCAGTGCCGGAGAAAACAAGTATATTGTGGCTGGCAGAGAGTTTTGTGGCAATAACAATCAGCAGTCAGTAAACATGGTGGTTATAGGAAGAAAATGAAAGTGGGGCTTTTTCAATTTAATAAATATGGTCCATGAATGAATGGACTCCCCTTAAGAACAGGGGAAAGGAAGGCCCTTTTCTTTCTTTCTTTTCTCTCCTTCCTTCCTTCTTTCTTTCTCTCTTTCACCTGTATCCCTTTCCAGAAATGGTTCCTTTCTCCACAGACACACAGACCTCTTTCCTGAAAACGAAACACAGGCAGGGAGCCCGCTCCAGCGCCACCTCCAGGCTCCACCTGCTTCCTCCTCCTCAGGGGATGTGAGTGAGGAGGGGCGGGCCCAGGCCAGCCCCGGTGACGCAGAAGGAGGCGGGGCCGCACCTGGCTCCTCCCACCCGCCTCCCGGCTCCTGTCCACCCCTCTGTCCGTCAGCCCTGCCTCCCCACCCCGGTCGGCTCCCCCTGCACCGCAGCCGGCTCACCTTCCTCCTTGCAGCTGAGCCTCTCTTGTCGGCATTTAGCTGCTCGGTTCAGTTTTTCCTCTCTTGGAGTAACCCATTTCCACTACCCACCCTAATCGAAGTACTGTTTTATCTTCCCAAGTCTCCAAGATGGAAAAGCCCCGCCTGGACCTCAGATCACCTCTCTTCCTTGACTCTGTTGATGCCACGTCTTCCATGTTCCTCGGGGATCCGACCCTCCAATTTCAGTGTCTCACCTCTGTAGCTAAACATTCACCTGCCATGGTTTTTAAAATGTCATCTCGTACATCTCAGAATCATCAGTATGCATGTTGGCAAATGGTTTAAATGACCACATGAAGAATTCATAGAGGCTAGATAAGACGCAGAGACAGTTAGGCTCTCCCTAATCTCTGCTTTATTATTTCCTTTGTTGTTGTTTATTGCTACGTCATGTCTGACTCTTGCATTATCATGGACCATAGCCCACCAGGCTCCTCTGTCCATGGGATTTCCCAGGCAAGAATACTGGAGGGGGTTGCCATTTCCTTCTCCAGGGGATCTTCCAGACCCAGGGATCAAACCTGTGTTTCCTGCATTGGCAAGCAGGTTCCTTAACACTGAGCCACCAAGGAAGCCCCATTATCTCTTTTATTACGTTATTAAACTGTCTCTATTTCCATAGTTGTTACTAAGATCATGGCAACTTGTCCAATCACTTAATGGCAGATAGACAGGGAAACAATGGAAACAGTGAGAGACTTTATTTGGGGGGCCTCCAAAATCTCTGCAGATGGTGACTGCAGCCATGAAATTAAAAGATGCTTGCTCCTTGGAAGAAAAACTATGACCAACCTGGACAGCATATTAAAAATCAGAGACATTATTTTGCCAACAAAGGTCCATCTAGTCAAAGCTATGGTTTTTCCAGTAGTCATGTATGGATGTGAGAGTTGGACTATAAAGCTGAGCGCTGAAGAATTGATGTTTTTGAACTGTGGTGTTGGAGAGGACTCTTGAGAGTCCCTTGGACCGCAACAAATCCATCCTAAAGGAAATCAGCCCTGAATATTCATTGGAGGGACTGTTGCCAAAGCTGAAATTCCTTTGGCCACCTGATGTGAAGAACTGACTCATTGAAAAAGACCCTGATGCTGGGAAAGATCGAAGGCAGGAGGAGAAGGGGACGACAGAGGATGAGATGGTTGGATGGCATCAATGGACAAGAGTTTCAATAAGCTCCGGGAGTTGGTGATGGACAGGGAGGCCTGGTGTGCTGCAGTCCATGGGGTCGCAAAGAGTTGGACACGACTGAGCGACTAAACTGACTGACTATACTGGTCAGGGATTCCGTCTGCTCGGAATGGACACGTGGTGTGGATATCAGTTTGCTGCTCCAGGCTAACCTTCTGAAAGTTTCCCTCCTCACCTTATTCACCATCTCGAGATCACACTGACTCCCTGCTGGCAGCAGACAAGATGCACACCCCCAGCCTCAGCACCCAAAGCCCTTCACGACTTGCAGACCCTCTACCCACGCTGCACTTCTCTGCTTCTGTGCCTCGGTTCCCCACCCCCCAGGACAACACTCACCCACCTTCTCTGTGCATTCTGCTCGAGTCACCTTAAGTCTCGCTTCTCCATGAGACCCTCCCAGCTCACATGGCTCATTAATAAAATTCATCCTACGATCTTTCCATCCTTTCATTCAGCAAACATTTTCTTTTAGTACCTATTATGAGTCAGGCCTTGTGCCGGGTTCTGGGGAAGCATAAATAAATGTCATCCTTTCAATGCTGATGGGATTGACAATCCAATAAAACAAATAATAATCACCGTTTAGCTTGCACATACCAGGTCCCAGGTGGAGTACAAAGCATTTAGAACACATTGTCATAAGCCATCTCACAATAACACTGTGGGGAAGGTATCATAATCCTGATTTTATTGACGGTAGAACAGAGGCTCACCGAGGTCAGGCAATCTGATCATGGTCACTCCAACGGTAATCAGCAGTCTATAAAAACCCGCCCTAATGTCCGAACTCCTGGGTGGCACTCTGTCTCAGCTCTTTCTATCTCCTTCCCCTCTTCCCACTCTTTTCTCTGAGCTCAAAGCCTTTGATAATTGATCAAATACCACATGTTTTCTCTCTGCATTTTCAGAACTTTTAACCTCTTATGTGCTTAAATTGTATTTCCCCAGCTAGACAGAAGAAGTCAGGAAAGGATGCAGTCAAGAATAATGCAATGGGGACTTCCCCCATGGTCCAGTGGTTAAGAATCACCCTTGCAATGCAGGGGATATGGGTTCAATCCCTGGTTGGGGAACTAAGAGCCTACATGCTGTGGAGCAACTAAGCCCACATGCTTCAACTACTGAACTAGAGTGCCACAAAAAAAGAATATTTTGACTTTTACAGAAAAGGACTCAAAGATCCCAGTGACAGCAGCTTTGCAATGATGACACCTCAATGTTTTATGCAGCTTGGAGGAAATCATCCACGAGTTAAACATAGACTGCTAACACTCTCAAACAGTGACCCCCAAACTTTTAAGCTATGATGACCACTTTATTATTAAAAATAGCAAATCTGCACATACGCAAAATCATGCTTCTTTCAGCAACCGAGGGAGGAAGTACATAATGAGAAACACTGCCTTGCATATAATAAGGTTTTGAAACAAATTTATGTTTTATGAATCCCAGTCACATCTTCCTACAGATGTGGGCTTCCCTAGGGCTCAGCGGTAAAGAATCCGCCTGCCAATGTAGGAGATGCAGAAGACCCAGGTCAATCCCTGGGTTGGGGAGATCCCCTGGAGAAGGAAATGGCAACCCACTCCAGTATTCTTGCCAGGAAATCCCATGGACAGCAGAATCTGGTGGGCTACAGTCCCTGGGGTTGCAAGGAGTCGGACATGACTGAGCAATTAAACAACAATGCATAGATGTAAAGCGTGATTTACGCAGCTACAGACAACATTGGAAAACCCGTGACAGAAGCCCTCTCCTTCTCAGGCGTCCCCGTCCCAGAGACTAGAAAGCATTGATCTGTGAGTTTGCTGACCCTGAGCGGAGAGTGAAGGGCAAGGTGAAGGCACCTTGGAAAGGGGCATGCGGCGCTTCTGGGTCTAGAATTCTCTATGGGGAGGAATGTTAATTTGGGGCAGAGCTCCGATACTGATGTCTCTTCCGTATTCAACAAGGATGCAAAATGGGGCCTTGCGGGATTGGGCGTGGTATCTCAGCCCACAGACGACACAGCATAATTACTGCAGGTGTTAAAGGGATTTCCAGCAGTGAGTTCCGTCAGATAAACTTAAATCCCATTGAGCGAGTTCATTTGGCCTGCCTCTTTCCTCGCTGCAATCCAGGCCTCAGAGGAAGTCGAGCTGACAGGTATGAGTTCTGTTAGCTGGAAATGATCCAATGGTCAGCTGCTAACACGATGTGTGCCTCTGGAAAAAGAGAATCAGCCCCCACCCCGCGCCCTTGGGCAAACCTCTTATTGTCAGTCTTCTTCGTGGCCACGGGCCTGCAGGAAATCATTTGACACACACAACTGACAACTTGTTGCACAACTCGAAAAGACTATTCAACATGTTTTTCATACACTTACTGAGTACTTCCTTGAAGAGGTCTAGGTATTCTTCTGACATGAGACCTTATTTTTGTTTTTAAACCAGAACCTTGTCTTTGTTTTGGCCGAGCCATAAGCATGTGGGATCTTAGTACCCTACCCGGGGATTGAACCCACGACCTCTGCATTGGAAGTACAGAGTCTTAACCACTGGACCTCCAACATGAGACTTCAAATCTCATAGCAACACGGAGATGTCGATGGGTGATTCTCACTCTTGCTGTGGAGCTAAAAGGACAGAGGTCGGCTAAGTGTGAGCCAGCCGTGAGCCAGCCGTTACCTCCAGGGAGGCAAGCCCTGGAGGACTATAACGCATTGTTGTTAATTAATCAGCAAAGAGATTGGGTTTAATTTATAAAGTAATAATCAACTGGATTTATGACAATCTAACCAATCCAGAATTTGTCCTGGTTTATGATAGAGAAACATGCACAATACTCTTATCTTTATCCGAAAATGCATTTAGAGTGCTATAATATGCAGGGCATCATTAAAAGCACCAATATTCTATTTTAGGAAATCAAGAGTTTCTTGTTCACCGAATTTCCTGACGTAGATCACCCGTCAGTCTGTGCACACGTGCGTGCTGTGTCTTGTCCGACTCTTGGCAACCCCGTGGAGTGTAACCCACCAGGCTCCTCTGTCCCTGGGATTACCCAGGCAAGAATGCTGGAGTGGGTTGCTGTGCCTTCCTCCAGGGGATCTTCCCAACTCAGAGATCGAATCCACATTTCCTGCCTCTCCTTGCATTGTAGGCAGATGCTTTACCGCTGAGCTACCAGGAAAGAGCAAAGGGTTTTGAGCCAGCCAGAAGCTGAACCTGGAATCTTCTGATCTGTGGTCAGATGCATTATCTATGGCGAGATCTCCCTGGGTGTAAAGCACAGAGCTCCTCCTTGGAAAATCCAGCCTCTAACACAAAGCCTGGCACATAAAAGGGCTCAGGAAATGAATGAATGAGTTAATAAACATGGCGCCTGTGCCTTCAACAAACAAATGCATAACCACAGATCCCCTCATTCATGGAAAACTCAGGCCTGACCCTCAGGCTGGTCACACATGCTAATGGTTGGTTTTACTATCTGTTTTTCCCCTTCCAGGTCTGGATTTCCTAGTCTTTATATCAAAAGCACAGTGAAAAAGATATCCTCTGAAGTTATGTGTGATAACTTATGTGTGATAAAAGTTATGCCTTTTGTGTGATAAACAGTAAAACCAGTTCAAGGCAGTGTGTACCGTGGTGATGAATACTGGAGAATAGGATTTGTTGAGGAGGGTCTGTGTGCTAGGAGAGCATGGAGTGGAGAAGGTGGTCTTCTGAGGACAGAAAAAGGAAAACAAGAGATCAAAACAGAAAAAGGGTATTTGTGCACCCTCAATGCCAGTGCATTTGTGTGCACACTCACATGCATAGTCTACAAGTGCACAAAATTTGCAAACATATTTGGCTTGAAGTTGACCCACAAATAATCCATGAAAGGCACCAGCTGCCTGGAGATGTTCACAGCACATCTTGCTTCCTCCATGACAAAAGGATTAAACAAAAAGACTGACTTCACCTGTGGGAAAGATGCTTCATCCTGTGAGTTCCATGGCTTTGCATCAGGCTGGTGGGACATGCTGAAGCAAAATAGCATCTTTAGAATTATGATGGCTGACATTAAAAAAAAGGCGGGGGGGCTTCCCTGGTAGCTCAGATGATAAAGAATCTGCCTATAATGTGGGAGACCTGGGTTCTATTCCTGGATTGGGAAGATCCCCTGGAGGAGGGCATGGCAACCCTCTCCAGTATTCTTGCCTGGAGAATCCCATGGACAGAGGAGCCTGGCGGGCTACAGTCCATGGAGTCAGAAGAGTCGGACACAACTGAGCGACTAAGAACAGCAGACATAAAAATATTACCAAGGAAGCTCTATCCATGGACCAGTTTAAACTGGTTAACTGTGAAAATGGGAAAGTTCAAAATTAGGCCATACAAGTGGTTTGGTGGGCTTCCCTGGTAGCTCAGCTGGTAAAAAAAATCCTTCTGTAGTGCAGGAGACCCTGGTTCAATCCCTGGGTTGGGAAGATCCCCTGGAGGAGGGCATGGCCACCCACTCCAGTATTCTTGCCTGGAGAATCCCATGGACAGAGGAGCCTGGCGGGCTACAGTCCACGGGGTCACAGAGTTGGACACGGCTGAGCGCAGCACAGTGGTTTGGTGTTAGAGTGGTGGTGGTGCTTACCTCGGGTGGGAAGTAACCAGGGGCTTTCTGAGGTGAAGGTAAGGTTCCCTTTCTCAACCTGGAGACACAGTGTGTACCTGAGTATAAAAATTCATACACCTGTATACTCATGATTTGCATGTATTGATGTTTATATGAGGGCTTCTCAGGTGGCGCTAGTGGTAAAGAACCTGCTTGCAAATGCAAGAGACTTAAGAGATGCAGGTTCGATCCCTGGGTCAGGAAGATCCCCTGGAGAAGGGCTTGGCAGCCCACTCCAGTATTCTTGCCTGGAGAATCCCTTGGGCCAAGGAGCCTGGTGGGCTACGGTCCATGGGGTCACAAAGAGTCAGACACGACTGAGTGACTTAGCGTGCATGTGCAGTGTATGCATATTATACTCGAAAATTTACTGAACATGCCTACAGAGAAATGTCAAGGCTATTTCACTGGCAATTTGAATCTGAATAAAAGAAGAAGCAATTTCAAACTATATACATTCTCTCTAAAGAAGGTAACTGGTGGTTAGAAACCAACAGTCAAGAGTAGAGTGCGTCTTCATGAGGCAAGCGTTTGGCGCGTCCCCACGAGGAGAGGAGGGAACACGGCCTGCCTTATTAAAGTGGAGCTCCACTTTCTGTGGAGCCCAAACCGATCGGCCAGATAAACGTCTAGGCTCTGCAGGTCTCACTGTCATCTAGCCTGTACTTTGCTAATTGTTTTCTTCTCTGGTGTGATTAAAGGCCTTATTCACCTGCTGGTAAACAGTGAATACAGAATAGTGGCCATTAATTAAGGTCATGGGTCACCTAAGAGGGTGGCTCAGTGGATGTGTCTATGGGGCTGAACGCCTGGTGGTTCAGCAGGGTGACCTTGCGGAACACAGCTGCCTCCCCACCACGTTCTCGCTCAGAAGGAAACGCCCCTCTCCTTCCCCATCGGCACTCCTGGAGGAAGAAGCCAGACCACGTGTGAACATGGGGCGGGGGGCAGGGGGTGCTCAGGTCCCTGCATACTGGGGCTGCCACCCCTCTCCTAATCCCCACCACCCCCCAGCGGCAGGGGCAGGACCGTAAGAACCAGTAGCTCCCAAAGCCTTCTCTTCCAGCATCCACCCTCAACCTTATTTTCTCCAATTCCAAGAATTGGCAGAAGGGACAAGTCATTCCCATTTAGGGGAAAAAAAGAAAACCTCTTAAAAGCTTTTTGTTATTTTTTCATACTCCGCACTAAAAGTCTTTGCATCACTGCATGAAAAAGCAGTGAGGTTTTCAAGTTAAATGTATCTGAATTCCACAACAAGACACCCCACTGCCTGCCCAGAGACAATCCCATCTCTGTCGCTAATAGACCTATAATACAGGACGGGTACCTGTCGTCACCATGCTGTCTGTTAGATTCCCAGAATTTATTCATCTTGTACCTGGGGTTTGTACCCTCAGAGTAAAAGCTCCGCATTTCCCCCACTCCTCAGTCCCGGGAACCACCACGCTACTCTGCTTCTCTGAGTTTGGTTTTTAAGATCCCACAGATAAGCCAGATGATACAATATTGTCTGACTTATTGCACTTAGCAGAACGCCCTCAAGGTCCTTTGAGAGCCTCCTTTTTGTTTTGTGTGTGTGTGTGTGTTTTGATTGCGCTGGGTCTCAGGTTTGGCAGGCAGGATCTTCCTTGCATCACTCGGGTCTTTCCTTGGGGCCCACAGACTCTCTAGTTGTGGCGTGCTCGGGCTGAGTTGCTCTGTGACATGTGGGATCTTAGTTCCCGACCAGAGACTGAACCCAAGTCGCCTGCCCTGCAGGGAGGATTCTTAACCACTGGACCACCAGGGAAGTCCCGAGAGCCTCTTTTAAAGAATAATTTATTGCTGAACTTTAAGCTGGAAAGTCAATAGAAAAACTGGAAGAATTATAATTACATCACCTTATAAGGTATCAATACTTATATTAAGAACCATATAGAAATTGATCATCATGCTATATGCTGATCCCAAATGAAAACCAATAGGACATCAATTAAAGAAAAACGAAAGTCTGAAAACACAAGGCATGGGAGAAATCACAGGAAGGCAGATATGGGCTCCTGACCAGAGAGGTTCTGGAACTTGTCCGACATCACACAGCAAGACATGAGTCATGGTCTTCAGGGTCCTTCCCGCCCAGCCCAGGGCTGTGTCCATCCCCCATGTGGCCTCCTGGAGCTAACTCATCATCTTACAGTCATGCATGGCTTGCAAAGCCAAAGAGCCCAAAATGGGTTCAAATCTAGATTTTCTCATTCGCTAGATTGCCAATGGCAGTGGTTCCCACCACACGCTCTGTATCAGGTCATCTGAAGGAGCTGGGAAAACATACACGTTTCCTGGACTCCTTTTCCATGAATTCCAACTCATTCATTCCAGGGTGGGGCCTAGGCATTTAAATGTTTTAATACTATCCCCAGGTGAAGCCAGTTAGATGAAAATCAGTTCTCCACGGCTCTGGTTCTCCAGCCTGGGTACCCACTGGAGTCACTCGGGGGAGCTTCGAAAGCTACAAGCCGGAATCCCATCTTCACAGGTGTGGATTCACCTGGTCTGAGGCTCAGCCTCAGCACAAAAGCTGGTGACTCCAGCCTGTCACCACAGATGAGAACCACTGCTCATGGGCTCCATGAACCCTGAATCTCTGTATCAGTCACCTCCCAGGGAAGCCTCAGGGACCTGCTCATGGCCATTCTTAAAATTCCAGAGCTGACAACGGGCAATAAAGGCTTGCTGATAGACTTGGCTAATGAGGCTCAGTGTTAATGGACAGGTGAGAAGGGAAGGGCGAGTCTAAGAAATAATGAGCATTTAGCATGAAAATTTCCCGAGGGTGGATGATATAGTTAGTCAAGCAAATGTTAGCTTATTTTTACAAACGCCCAGGTGGCCCTTTTGGAGCAGTAGAGGCTACCCCTCCTAAGCCTGGGATCTCCATAGTCCCAAAGATGTTTCGAGAGTGGGAATGAACAAATTCTACCAACCTTAAGTAATTCCTATCACAGACAGAATCACTCTTGACTGAGCCTAACAGCGATCTGGGCTCAAGGCTCTGGAGAACAGGACAACTAACTTACCAGACGCTGTGGTCTGTAGGGGAGAAACTGAGGATGTGATGATCATGGAGAATATGGCCCACCAGTCGGAGTTCATACCCAAGAAGAGCTATTTTCCTGAACGGATTTGAGAAGACTTGTTGTTCAGTTGCCCAATTGTGTCCAACTCTTTGTGACCCCATGGACTGCAGCAGGCCTCCCTGTCCCTCACCATCTTCAAAAGTTTGCCCAAGCTCATGTCCATTGCATCGGTGATGCCATCCAGCCACCTCATCCTCTGATGCCCTTTTCTCCTTCTGCCCTCAATGTTTCCCAGCATCAGGGAAGATGACTAAGAAAAACAATTTTCTCCTTCTACATTATTGAACAAGAATGATAAGCGAACAAGTAGGCTAGCCAAGCTGTCTAGGCTGCATAATCCCACATCTGGAACACGCATGGCAGGGAAGGAATTTGTCACCATATTAACAGGACCTATCTTGGTAGAAAGGGACTATGGTGATTTTTATTTTCTCCTTTATATTTATCTATGTTTCCTAAATGTTTTATAAAGTACAGGTATTACCTTTTTTAAAGTTGTTTTTTTTTTAATGGACCATTTTTAAAGCCTTTATTGAATTTGCTTCAATATTGCCTCTGTTTATGTTTTGGTTTCTTGGCCACGAGGCTTGTTGTGCCATCTTAGCTCCCCGACCAGGGATTGAACTCACACCCGCAGAACAGGAGGTGACGTCTTAACCACTGGACGGCCAGGGAAGTCTCGTCCAAGTATTACTTTTTTCATGAGATAAAGGAACACAGCCTCCTTTTTAAAAATGTAATTGCTCTCAAGCCTGGGGCAGTGATGGTCCAAGGCACTCCTGTACCTGTTGGCATGCGGTCAGGAGCAGCAGGTTTGTCCTGCTTTATGAAGACCCAGCAGGTCTGGCGCTTTCATAAGCAGCTGGGGACTTGGCAGTCCTGGGGATGTGCTTGCCAGGCTCAGCAAAGTTGGTATCAGACGTGTGACCGATGAACATGAAGCTCCTATAGCTAGGCCATCCATCCATTTGCTGCCAATTCTGACAACATGGGGATAAATGAAGCACCTTTTTTTTTTTTTGATGTGGACCATTTTTAAAGTCTTTATTGAATTCATTACAGTATATAGTTTCTCTTTCATGTTTTAGTTTTTTGGCTGCCAGGCATGTGAGATCTTAGCTTCCAGCCCAGGGATGGGATCAAACCCCCTGCACTGAAAGGCCAAGTCTTAACTGCTGGACCACCAGGCAAGTCCCTGAATTAAGCATCCTTCATGCTGGGCAGCCATCATTTGTTTGACAATGTTAAATATGTGGAGATGTGAGGGGAAGATCGCTTAGAAAGATTCACACGCTGGCTTTCCTGGGCACTAGCATGTGACTGAGTTGGCCTCAACGTTTGTAAATCAGATGCAAACAGCACGTGGTTTGAAAGTCAGAAGATGCAAATGACACAGGGATGAGATTTTAGAGAAATTCTACGGTTGAGCTTCTGTGTTTGGTTTACCTGCTAAGCCCCATGAATAAAAGGGGCCAATGGAGGTTTCCAAACAAAACTTCAAATGTAAGGTCTCTTCCCTCGGATACCTCCAAATCTTCAGCACCATCTACAGACTCCTTTTTAAAATCCCTAAATATTCAGTCTCCTCACCTGTCCATTGCCTCCGCCTCGTTCCTGAATGTTCTCGCCTCTGCTATTGCTTCGCACAGATTCTTCATTCGGTACTTTTCTGAAACGAAATTCCTGCTCCTAATATTCTCCAACCCGAATACCCGTCAATATCCACCCCATTTCACTGCCATCAGAAAACAATACTATCAGGAGGTTTTCTTTTCTTCCTAACTTAAATGCCATCTGTTATAAGATGAAAGGTAAACAGCTTGCCCTCCAAAAGCACGAAGATACACGAGGTTTTCACACGTTTGTTGAAGGAATGAATTTCCTCTCAAAGAAGAACGGAGGCAGTTTAGAATGATAACATACTTGAGTTTACATGGATTCATTTTCAAAGCCTCGGAGACTTGCAGCTCCAGATGGGATCCCAGAACTGCAGAATGGACCTCTCCTGGGAATTTATTTAAAATGTGGCACCATAAGCCTCCTGCTTCCTCCCTCTGCACCCTCCCCTTACACACACCCCACTGAACCAGTTTTAATGAAAGTTTTAATTAAAATCTACAAGCAACTATCATGTCATTCAAGTTTGAGAAAAAATTGTCTAGAGCATTGTCTCCCAGTCGTGGCTGCAGGTTGGAATTGATAGGGACTCCAGAATACAGATTCCCCAGGTTCGAGCCCCCAAGAGTCTGATGTTATCAGTCTGGGACTTAGGATTCTTAAAAATGCCTGCAGTGTGCAGCCAGGGGTAAAAACCACTCCCTCAGCATCCTTGCCGGAGCGCGTGAACACTCCTGCAGGACGTTGTCCGTCAGCGCCTCTCCCACCCAGTGATTTCTCCATTTTCACTACCCAGCCTTCCCTTGTCATGTTGCTTCTCCTCTTCCGAGAAGTACCTCCTAGCTTTATTTGCCCATAAATGTTTACTGAGCATCTGGAATTTGCATAAACACAAAACCTGTTCTTAAACTTCCTTTTGCAGTAAATTATCTAAATACTCTTTCTCGGGCTCTTTTTTCGTGAATCCTCTTTTCTAATTTTGTAAGCATTCATTGTTGCCACTATCACGATGCCTTATTGTTTTCTGAGAGAGGGAAAGAAAATTAATTACCTTTTGCCCAGTTTTAAAACTACTTGAGCATGTACACACTACTATATCAGCAGATAACAAGCAGACTCGCTATTCTGTAATAGCTATTAAGATAGAAGAACCTGAAAAATAATATATATATATAACTGAATCACTATGCTGTATACCTGAAGCTAACACAACGTTGTAACTCAACTATCAATAAATCAGTAAAAATCAATAAAGTAAAAATCAGAAAAATCAGTAAAATCAAGTAAAATAAAAGGAACAGGGCTTCCCTTGTGGTCCAGTGGTTAAGAATCTACCTGGCAGGGCAGAGGACATGGGTTTGATCCCTGGCCTGGGAAGATTCCACATGCCTCGGAGCAACTCAGCCCCTGTGCCCAACTACTGAACCCGTGGTCTGGAGCCCTTGCTCTGCAATAAGAGAAGCCCCTGCAGTGAGAATCCCGAGCACCCCAATGAGAGAGGCCCTCCCGCACACCGCACCCAGAGAAGCCCACACAAAGCAGTGTCCAGCACAGTCAAATCAATAAATTACATTTTAAAAAATAAAATGGGGTTAGGAAAAAAAAAAAAACAATTTAAGAATTGTTTTGAACCAGAGAGACATCAAAAACTGATTATATTTAAAAGCAAATCACTTCTGTTCCCCAGCCTTTATAAAGGTATCATCGTCCTGCCTTCAGATCCGTCTGTAACAGCTAACTCTTGTAGAGGCCTTGCGCTGGCCATGGCGCTGGGCTCAGCGCGTTACTCTGTTAGCTGTCTCACTTAATCTACCCAACAGCCCCATGAGACACATTCTGTTGTGGCTTTTTTGTTTGTTTTGCTTTGGGGGGTTTTGCCCTTTGTTTTGACACCCCATGCAGCCTGCAGGGTCCTAGTTCCCCGACCCCTGCAGTGGAAGTGTGGAGTCCAGGGACTTCCAAGGAAGTCCTGAGGCACATTTTATTGTTATCCCTATTTTTTGACGTGAAAATAGTGGCAGAGAAAAGTTCGGTAACTTGCCCAGCGACACCCAGCTTGTCTTCTGACAACAGCATAGAAACCCAGGCAGTCAGACTGAGGACCTGCCTCTGATTTGCTGTTTGTTCTGTCGAAGGTGGTGTTTGGGGGGACGTGTGAAGACATGTCTTTGCATCCCACCCCACAGGGGAGCCTCATATTCCGTCATCATTTTCCACAGATGTTTTAGCGCATCTTTTTCCGAACCTTTTTCACACTTTAATCTGTGGCTTATAAAGCAGTTTCCCAGGTATAACTCACTGTGAAGCTTAAAAGGCTTTCATGCTTGGACAAATTTCTTTTGAAGGTTGAGCAAGATAAGAAACAAGTTCTGACTAATACAATGAAAGTCTAAATAAAGAAGCTCTGAATAGTTTATAAAGAAAATTCCCCCTCCTAACCAAATGCAATTTTAAATGTTAATACCTCTATTGCAGAATAAAAGATAAATCAATGTAATACATAGCCTCTGGTCAGCAGTATGTGTGTGTGTGTGTTAAGAAAAAGGTGAGAACTTTTAAAAACACCAAATTGTATAAAAAAGGCATTCTTTGTCTCTGGGCCTCCTCTATAACCATTGAATTGTTTTTTCTTCTTTTTTTGCCTGCACCTCCTGACTTGCGGGATGTTAGTTTCCCCAGCAGGGATGGAAGCCAGGCCCTCAGCAATGAAAGGTCAGAGTCCTAACAGCTGATCTGCCAGGGAATGCCCTTTAACCATCCAATTTTAATAGCTCTTTTCTTTCCTCCTCTCAGCTAGGAAATGATTTCTTTTAATCCCTCTGGCTGTTGTAGAGCAGGATTTCCCAGGCTGGGACCTGTTGACAATGCAGTGTGGAGAAGCCTCAACACGGTGTGGCTTTCAGCAGCATCTCTAGTCAACCAGGGATACTCACAGGAAAGATTGATGCTGAAGCTGGGGCCCCAGGCCTTTGGGCACCTGATGCGAAGAGCCGACCCATTGGAAAAGACCCTGATGCTGGGAAAGACGGAGGGCAGGAGAAGGGGATGACAGAGCGTGAAGCGGTTGGACAGAATCACCGACTCAATGGGGGCTTCCTGGCTTCGTCGGTTAAAGCACCTGTCTAGTAAACAGGAGATCCTGGGTTTGAATCCCAGCGAGGTCTTTCTCTTGGGCTTCCCTGATGGCTCAGAGGGTTAAGTGTCTGCCTGCAATGCGGGAAGCCTGGGTTCGATCCCAGGGTGGCGGGGGAGAGGGGGGCGGAGAGGAAGATCCCCTGGAGAAGGAAATGGCAACCCACTCCAGTACTCTTGCCTGGAAATTCCCATGGACGGAGGAGCCCGGTAGGCTACAGTCCATGAGGTTGAAAGGAGTCAGACACGACTGAGCACCTTCACTTCTCATCTCGTCATCAGTGGACATGAGTTTCAGCGAACCCCGGGAGATGATGAAGGACAGGGGAACCTGGCGTGCTGCAGCCCATGGGGTTGCAAAGAGAAGAACATGATTTAGTGACTGAACAACAACAGACTGGCCTACCCCCACCCTCCCCTAGACCCCCAACACCCTGTCACCCTCACCGCTGACACCACCTGTGACAAACAAAAATGCCTTCAGACTTGGCTGCGTGTCCCCTGGAGGTGCAGGGCAGAAGGAGAGAGTCCCCACATAACACGCCCCCCGAGCCCAGGGAAGAACCACTGTTCCGGAAATAGTCACTGAAATTGCAAAATCACACGTGCACGTGCTCATGCTTCAGCCCGAATACTGTCTCAAAGACCTCGGGCGCACAGGGCGCATCTCCTCAGCATCTTCCCCGCTCTTCTCCTTGCCTGACTTTCTTGGGCCTCCAGCACCAGGGAGCACACGAAGGCCTTAGGGGCCCCGAGAGTGTGATTCCGGGGGCTGGGGGCTGGGTGGGGTTCTGCCCTTGTGGCCACCGTAACTGCATACGCAGCTCATCCTTGCAGGCCTCGCTCTGAGACTTATGCGGACGGCGCCTTAACACGTCCGACACGACTCCAGCTGTTCCTCCTGGAAAACAAATGTCCATAATCACAAGGCTTCTCTCTGCCTTACACACGTGTACCTAAGGGTAAAGCAAGACTCCGATACATCAGCAGAGAAGACAGAACACATGCAATAAACGCGCTGACTAGAGACGTTGGCTCGTCTGTACTCCACGTGCATCTTTGTGGTGCGTGTATTCACAGGTGTACATAGATGTGGTGGGAGCTTATTGTTTTCTTTGGGGGACCAAGCTCAGAAGGACACGTTAAACCAGACTGCCCATGGCCAGCTTTTCACTGACCTTCAACCAAGATGCCCGAAGCCTCAACAGGACAATAGCCACTGCTACTGAGCCTCTAGGGTCTGCCAAGCTCTGTGCCAAGTGCCCCGCCTGAGTGTCTCACTCAGACCTTGAAACAGCCCATTCCACAGATGGCAAAAACCTCATGCTCATTGAGTAATCTGACCAAGCTCATCTTTCTGGCAAACCTTGAAACAGGGATTCAAATCCTGAAGGTTTGTCCCCAAGGTGTGTGTGTATAGATTAATGATGGTAAAATACACGTATCATGAAATCGCCCATTGCACCCATCCTTAGGTGTATAGTTCAGTGGCACTGAGCACATTCACGTTGGTATGCAGCTACCATCTCCAGAACTTTTCATCTTCCCAAACTGAAACTCTGTCCCACCAAACACCAACTCCCCATTTCCCCTCCCCCAGCCCTTCTACTTTCTGTCTCTATGAATTTGACTACCCTGAGTACTTCATACAAATGGAGCCAGGCAGTATTTACCTTTTTGCGACTGGCTTATTTCACTTCGAAGAATGTCTTCAAGGCTCATCTATGTCGTGGCATATGTCAGAATATTCTCCCTTTTTAAGGCAAATAATATTCCATGGTGCCTTCCCAGGTGGCTAAGCAGTAAGGAATCTACCTGCCAATGCAGAAGACACGGGTTTGATCCTTGGGTCGGAAAGATCCCCTGGACAAGTACATGGCAACCACTCCAGGATTCTTGCCTGAGAAATTCCACAGACAGAGGAGCCTGGCAGGCTACAGTCCCTGGGGGTCTCAAAGAGTCGGACACAGCTGAGCAACTGAGTACGCACGAAATATTCCCCTGTATGTACAGACTACGTATTGTTTATCCATTCACCTATTAATACGCGGGACATATCTACTTTTTGGCTACTGTGAAAAATGCTACGATGATCATGGGTGTACAAACATCTCTTTAAGATCCTGCTTTCTTTTGGAGTATATATCCAGCAGTGGAATTGCTGGGTCATATGGTAATTCCGTGCTTAATTTTTTGAGGAACTGCCAAAGTATTTTCTACAGGGGCTGAATCAGTTTACACTCCCACTACCAAGGCAAGAGGGTGCCAATCTGTCCACATGCCAGTCCCACTTGCTTTCAAGGTTTGGAGGGTTTATTTTTAATAGCAGCCAACCCTCAGGTTTTGAAAATTAATTATATATCAAGCCTTTCCCTTCCAGAACTTTTCTTCTTAAGTCAGTAGCAGCTGTGCTCATGAGTACACACAATGGAAAGATCTTGATCACCATGCAGGAACTTGTGAGGTTTCACACCCATTCCCCTCCTCTCTGCACTCAACTTGGTTTCTTTAGGTTGCCAGGGTGGATCATATAAAACCTCCCCGTCACTCTAGCTCCCAGCCTGCTTGATGTCAAGGTCTGCTTTTTTTTCTCTCTCTCTTCTACACTCTCAGGCATCTCTGCAAGTGAAGTCGCTCAGTCGTGTCCGACTCTTTTCAACCCCACGGACTGTAGCCTATCAGGCTCCTCCATCCATGGAATTTTCCAGGCAAGAGTACTGGAGCAGGTTGCCATTTCCTTCTCCAGGGACTCTTCCCTACCCAGGGGTTGAACCTGGGTCTCCCGAGCACTTAGGAAACATTTAGGAAAGAAAATAGTGTTTCCAGAGAGGTCAGCCTGTTTTGACTCCATTCACTTTAATGGGGACGCTCTTTTCAGGAGACCTGTTGCAACTTGATCGAGGGAGCCTGGTGCAGGCACATCCCCCACCTGGCATTCGGAACCTGGGCACAAGGCGTGGCTGGCCCTGCAGAAAGCCGGGGGTGAGTCAGCCCGGGCACCTCCCCGCAGGGCCCCACCCTGGGCGTGCCGCTTTCCCCTCTGTCTGCTTCAGCCTCTCAGGCCTTCCCTGCATCCAGCCTCCCTGGGAAGCTGGGGCTGGAATTATGGGATGATGAGTCACGGCCCCCTGGAGCCCTGCAGGGG
Organism: Muntiacus reevesi; assembly: GCF_963930625.1. Taxonomy (NCBI): domain Eukaryota; kingdom Metazoa; phylum Chordata; class Mammalia; order Artiodactyla; family Cervidae; genus Muntiacus; species Muntiacus reevesi. The sequence goes on from NC_089268.1 coordinate 48,063,783, forward strand.
AGCCAGCCACAGCTCCACCAGGACTCTGGGTGCACCTGGACCTGGGCTCCCAGCTCAGAAGCCATGACAGTCTCAGGGCAAGCTCTAGTCCAAAGGCCTGCTGGACGGAGCTGCCCCTCTTGGAGGGAGGGCCACTCCCGACCTGGAGCGAGGCCAGCTGTAATCAGGACGCCGAAGGGACTGTGTGCTCAGTGAGGGCAGTCAGCTAGGTTTGGGCAAATGCTGACGTGTTACAGTTGCCCGTTGTTGGTTGGTGGGAATGCAAACTGGGGCAGCCACTGGGGGCAGCAGCCTGGAGGTACCGCAAAAAACCAAAGTCAGCATATGCTCTGGCAATCCCACTCCCGGGCATATATGCAGACTAAACTATAATTTTAAAAAAATGCACCCCTATGTTTATCGCAGCTCTGTTTACAACAGTCAAGATATGAGGACAACCTAAATGTCCATAGACAGTTTACAATAGTCAAGATATGAGGACAACCTAAATGCCCATAGACAGATGAATGGGTAAAAAAAGATGTAGTACATATACACAATGGAATAACAGCCTTAAAAAGAATGAAATAATGCTATTTGCCATGGACTTAGAGATGATCATACCAAGCAGAGTAAGTCAGACAAAGACAAGTACCATTTGATATCCTTTACATGTGGAATCTAAAAAAATGGTACAAATGAATTTATATACAGAACAAAAAGATGCATTGACACAGAAAACAGATTTATGGTTACCAAGGAGGAAAGAGGCAGGGCTGAGGGAGGAAGGATAAATTAGGAGCTTGGTATTAACAGCTACACGTTACTGTATAAAACAGATCAGCAGCAAGGAGCTGCCCTACAGAACAGGAAACTGCACTCAATCTCTCAATCACCTATAATGGAAACGAAGCTGAAAATGAATATGCATTTGTAGGTGTAATTGAATCACTTTGCTGTACACCTGAATCACTGTAAACCAACTTTGCTGTACACCTGAATCACTGTAAACCAACTATACTTCAATAAGCTAAGTTAAACTAAGACAAAATAAATTGTATGTACTATACGGTAAAAATAAATTTAAAACAAAAAAATTATGTGGTTTGTTTAAGCAATAGCACAGAGGTCAGCAATGTGATCATCAAACTAAGGGAACTTTGAGAAAGAGAAGTCTCATGTGATAAGAGAAGTGGGATCTAAAACGCGATACAAGCAACAGAAGCGTGGTGAGCAGGGGACGGACGAGCCTGGGGGCAGCTGGGAGGAGCTCTGAGGCCGCGGGAAGGAGTGTGTGCATCACTGCGGGCATAAGGGGGACTGTAGCAGACACTGTGAGTGACGTTTTACAGTCAGACCCAGAAGGCCGCACGTTGTGTGGCTTCAGGTACAGGAGACGTTGATCGCGGGCAGGACCCTTCCAGGCAACGCTGGCCCTGGGTTTTCTCAACTATAAGATGAGGTTAGATCCACTGACCTCCACGGTTACACTTAGTTCTGATTCTTGATTCCTTATCAATAAAATGACTGGACAGAAGAGAACCCGTGTAACCGGGGCGGGGGCGGGGGGGGGGCCTGGTGATCCCTCCGTTTCAGCAGCGCTGAGATAGAATGAGGATAACCCTGGAGGTTTGAATTCTTTTGTTAGTTTGAGCATTTACCTTGGGAATGATCTTCTTGTTTAGTCGCTAAGTCGTGTGTGTATGCGCGAGCACGTGTGTGTTCAGTCACTCAGTCGTGGCCAACGCTTTCTCCACCCCATGAACCAGAGGCCAGGTTCCTCGGCCCATGGGATTTCCCAGGAAAGAATACTGCAGTGGGTTACCGTGTCCTCCTCCAGGGCATCTTCCCAATTCAGAGGTCAAATCTGATCCCTGGGGATGATCTTGGTGAAAGTGAGTGAAGTCGCTCAGTCGTGTCCAACTCTTTGTGACCCCATGGACACCAGGCTCCTCCGTCCATGGATTTTCTAGGCAAGAGTACTGGAGTGGGTTGCCACTTTCTTCTCTAGGGAACCTTCCCGACCCGGGATCGAACCCAGGTCTCCCGCATTGTAGACAGACACTTTACCGTCTGAGCCAACCCTAGGGGTCATTAAAACCTACAGGCCTTTGTTTTTGCATTTCTAAAACCTGGGAGTCCTAGTAGGTGGCGCCTGTGGTCCTTCCTGCAGAAAGTGTGAGTTCCAGGCACTGCCCTGGTGGTCCAGTGGCTAAGACGCTGCACTCCCAATGCAGGGGCCTGGGTTCAATCCCGGGTCAGGGAACTAGATCCCACATGCTACAACTGAAAGATCCCACTTGCCACAGCTAAGACCCGATGCAGACAAGTAAACAAATGAATAAATATTTTTAGAAACATTAATATTTTTTAAAGATATGTATATATTTTAAAATATACCTTGATTCATGGACCTAACATTAGGGCCTCCCCTGATGAGTCAGACAGTAGAGAATCTGCCTGCACTGTGGGAAACCTGGGTTCAATCCCTGAGTGGGGAAGATCCCCTGGAGAAGGGCATGGCAACCCACTCCAGTATTCTTTCCTGGAGAATCCCATGGACAGAGGAGCCTGGCGGGCTACAGTCCCTGCAGTTGCAAAGAGTCGAACACGGCTGAGTGACGAACATTTATTTTTTAAAAAGACTTTATTGACTTAGAAGGGGCACAAATCAGCCACCACTCTGGCTACACCTGAGGTGTGATGAATGGTGAGAAAACAGTTGAAGAACCAAATGAGTGAGGCAATGCAGTTGCTCTGTTTGCGGGGAGTTCTGGGACGCTCGCTGCAGGAGAGAGACCTCCCGCTCCAGCACTAAGAAGCCGGTGCGAAGGAACGCCCTGTGGGTGACGCTGCTTCAGGCTCAGCAGGTGGCGTGGGGCTGCCCGTGGGTTGGCGCAGAGGTGAGGCTGGAGGCAGGGAGGTCAGAGGAGAGGCTGATGCAGTCATTCCAGGTGCGGGGTGACGGGGGCCTTAACCAGGGTGGAGACCACAGAATAAAAGCTGCATACGAAGGGGTGTGCCTCGTGGTTGTTCCGGGCACCTGCTCTAGCTGCTGGGAGACCACATTCCAGCTCCAACAGGAGAACAGTGAGTCCTCTGGAAACGGGAAAGGCGGGGCTCGCCAAAGCTGCGTGCGCGCATGCGTGCTAGGTCTCGCCAGTCTTGTCTTTGTGACCCTGTGGGCTGCAGCCCACCGGGCTCCTCTGTCCATGGCATTCTCCAGGCAAGAAGACTGGAGGCGGCTGCCATGCTTTTCTCCAGGGCATCTTCCCGACCAGGGATGGAACCTGCGTCTCCTGCACAGGCAAGTGGGCTGTTTACCACTAGCGCCACCGGGAAAGCTGTGTAAGGGGGGCATGTAGGTCCACGATATCAGTGATTCCAGACAATCCCTTTTGCTTCAAGGCTCTCTCAACTCAGCCTGGTCCTGGCTCTGTAGCTGGGTCCTCTCTTCTCTCCCAGATGCGTGAGTTACCCCAAAACAGATTCTTCTTGGTTCACACAGGCGTTACACTCACTCCCACTGAGTCTTGGAGGATGAGACAGTTGTATGGCATTAAGTCAATGGACATGAGTTGGAGCAAATTCCTGAAGCCGGTGAAGGACGGGGAAGCCTGGCGTGCTGCAGTCCCTGAGGTCTCAACGGGTCGTACATGACCTAGCGACTGAACGACAATCCCTCATCACACCATTTATACACCTACCAGGCTGCCTCTCTCCTCTTCCCTGTTTGTGGAAATCCTGTCCATCTTTGAAGCCCCGGGTTACACACAGCCTTGTCCACATAGCCCTCGGTGACTGCTACTGTTCAGGGAGCACTCTACCCTGGATGCTTACAGAGTTTCTGCTCACGGTGGTGAAAGAGCTTTGAAAACAGCAGTGATCCTTGTTCAACATAGAGAATGTACTTAATGCAACTGACCTGTATGCTTAAAATGATTAACATGGCAAATTTTCTGGTAAATATATTTGACACCAACACATCTTTTAAAATAAAAGAAGAGACGGCAGGGTTTCCCTGGTGGCTCAGTGGTAAAGAGTCCGCCTGCCAATGCAGGAGACACAGGTTTGATCCCTGGTCCGAGAAGATCCCACGTGCCATAGGGCAACTGAGCCCGTGAGCCACAGCTACTGAGCACACACGCCATAGAACCCAGACTCCGCAAAAAAACTCACCACTATGAGAAGCCCGTGCATCACAGCATAGAGTAACCCGCACTCACCGCAACCAGAGAACGCCTGCTCGCAGCAGCGAAGACCCAGCACAGCCTACACTAAATAAATAAATCGATATTTTTAAATAACAAAGAGAGAGAGAAAGCTACATAGAGTTGTGCTCCCTCTGCACAGGGATCTGATTTCAAACCCGCCTCCTCTTCGGGGATTCACCATCTGTACGTAGGAAATGGCAACCCACTTCAGTATTCTTGCCTGGGACAGAGCAGCCTGGCGGCTTAGAGTCCATGAGGTCGCAAAGAGTCGGACAGGACTGAGCGACTGAGCTCGCACCAGGACAGCACCGCCTGCACCCTCGTCTGCCCCCTGCCCCCCGACACTGGTCTGAGGCTGCCGTTTTCTGACCCATCTCTAGAAAAGCATGAGTACTGAGGTGATGTACAAGGCAGTGCTTGGCACGCTGTAGATGCTCAAAATGTGTTTGAAATACAGAGAATTCCAGCTCCCTGTGAGATGGACAAAGGAGTGTGAAGAGGGGATGGTGAGGAGGGAAGAAAACAGCATCCCAGATACTGAAGTTTACATTCAGCTTTCAAAGAGAGACACGTTTAAAAGAGAGCATGTATGGTGCTTATGTACTTCCAGCCTCTTGGAATATCTCTGTGGTTTTATTTGGATGATGCTAAACCTTCGATTGGATCAGGAAGCTGATTTTCAGGGATCTGTATGATTGAATTTAAGAGTGAGCTGCCTGCAAATCAGACATGTCCTTGATTATTTAAACCTCCTAAGTGAAAAAGGTCCTCCTGAAAAGCACAAATGAAAAATGAAAAGAGAGCCTTTCCTGTGAGTATGAAAATAGACACACGTCCTTCCGCATGAGTGACGTTTGGTTAGATTTCATGTGGTAGCTACTCTGCTTGGTTTTCCTTCATTTTGTTTGACTTGGTTTATCTGGCCACTCTGCACAGCATGCAGGATCTTAGTTTCCTGACCAGGGATCAAAACCATGCCCCCGGAAGTGGAAGCTCAGAGTCTTAACCACTGGACGGCCAGGGAAGTCTCGACGGTCCTTTATTATGGTTGCTCTGTTCTACTTGGAATATGCTCCCCTGAAACGTTGCCCAACTGGCCCTAAAGATGACTTGCTAAGAGGCAGCTCTTGTAGGAAGATAGATTCTACTAGCATCATGTCTTTAATTACACAACATATTATATACTTCACACATGCAATTATTCATTTATGGCATTATGCCATCCTATAGATAAACAAAGACTTTGAGAACATTTACTAGCTTTTCTGGGAGTGTCCCCAAAAGGGTGTAATTTCCATTCTAACCAATAACTAAGATGGAAACAACCCCAGGAGAAGATCATTAACCTGTTGGAGTAAAAGAAGTTCAGGAATTCCCCTCATTAATTTTTTTTGTCTTTCAGTGTAAAATTGCAGAAATGTTGATCACACTCACACGAACAAAGGATAGTCCTGTGTTGGAAAAACAAATATAAACAATAAAGGATCCAATCCTGTATTCAAGGAGCTCACAAGATAGCTTGGGAGACTGGCATTTAAGTAGGCCATTAAAATAAAGTCTGATAAAGGCACAAAAAGAAGAGAGGGGTTGAAGGATGGTGATGGTCTTCATGGGGGCTGGAAAAATCAAAACCAAATTCTGAAGAATGAATAGGCATTTTCATGGCTTACAAAAGTCAAGCAAACACTCCAGAAAGAGCAAACAGCATGTGCAAAGAAACCCAAAACAGAATGAGGAGTAGTGGGCTTGGGACGACTCTGTAGATCTATCTTGCTATGAAGGTGAGCACGAATTCATGGCAGGTGAGACTGAAAATACACAGTAGGGCCAGGGATTTCTATATTTTATCATCGAATGTAATAACAGGTAATTCATCTTCATCTTAACATACACAACATAAATTGAGTTATTGGATTGTAAAAGACAATAGCGTTCGAATGAGCGGTCCCAAGAGGAACTGAACTGAGACTCTTAATGCTCGAGGATACTCTTCAGAGAACCAGGAGTATCAAAATAAGAGTCTCTCAGGACTCCCCGGGTGGTCCAGTGGCTAAGACTCCCTGCTCTCAATGCAGAGGAACCCAGGTTCAATCCCTGGTCAGGGAACTAGATTCCACATGCCGCAAGGAAGAGTTTACCAGCTGCAACCAAAGATCCTGCGGGCCCCAACTAAGACCCGGCACCATCAAATAAATTAATTAATATTTGAGTCTCTCTTGCCACTCCACCAACCCCAACTTAAAAATTCTGTTTGCCACAAGTAAGCCAGGCAGAAGAGGGCCAGTCAGAGGTGGAGCTGAAGCCCCTGGGCCCTGCTGTGGGCGGCTGGTGTCCTGGGTCCAGAAGGAGAAGACGTGGAAGCAGTGTGTGGCAGGTAGGACGTGGCCCCTTGGTAAAGAAGTCCGGAGGACGGGCAGTTTTTAGACCAGAGTCCAGGCCCCAGCAGGGGGGACGGCTCCCCGCCTCCAAGGCGCTGCTGCTGGCAGTGCTCTTCCCACCCCCGACCGCCTCCCCGCCTTGGAATCTATCAATACTCCCTCTCCTGACGCCTTCTGCTATCTCTGCTGCTCAAGGCGGCACAGAGCTGAGACCACCCAGAGCTGCCCCGGGTTGATGGGGGCCACACGGGGCGGGGGCGGGGCGCTCTGACGCTCACTTCCTGTTTCCCTCTGATCAAAACGTGGCAGACGTCCCTGCTGGTCCAGCGGTTAAGATGCCTGATCCCGGAAGACCCCACAGGCTGCGCAGCGAGTAAGCCTGTGTGTTGCGAGCATTGAGCCCGGCCATACAGACCATGCTCTGCAACAAGAGAAGCCACTGCCGGGAGAATCCCGCCCGCCACAGCTAAAGATACACGGATGTCCAGTGCAGCTCCATCAGGAAATCATGACAGGGCAGTGGATGCTGCTGCTATCTCTGCCTCCAGGAGCTGACAGTCTCGCTGTTATCATCCCCCAACACAAAGGGGGAAACCGGGTCCCCTGAAAACAGGTATTCCCATTTTCAATGCCCCCACAGCAATGAAGACCCAGCACAACCCCCCAAAAAAATAAATGATAAAAAATAAATAAAAACAAAAATTTGGTTCTAAAAGAGATACCTAAATACCTCATATCCAATTTCAAATCATCTTCCACCCACCCCACTCATGATAGAGTAGAAACTATATCCTCCGTTCCTAGTGCAAAAGCAAAACCCTGTGGTAAAATTTAATAAAAAAGGTTCTCAGCTGAGATGGGCTTCCCTGATAGCTCAGTTGGTAAAGAATTCGCCTATAATACAGGAGACCCCAGTTCGATTCCTGGGATGGGAAGATCTCCTAGAGAAGGGATAGGCTGCCCACTCCAGTATTCTTGGGCTTCCCTTGTGGCTCAGCTGGTAAAGAATCCACCTGTGATGCAGGAGACCTGGGTTCGATCCCTGGGTTGGGAAGATGCCCTGGAGAAGGGAAAGGCCACCCACTCCAGTATTCTGGCCTGGAGAATCCCATGGACTGTATAGTCCATGGGGTTGAAGAGACCCCATGACTAAGCAAAGACCCCACAACTAAGCAACTTTCACTTTTTCTCAGCTGAGATACAGAGATTGTCGCAGTTATTGAAATGGAGCAGGACCCTATGGTCCTCGCCCTCACCCCTCCGTGTCCTCTGCCTGCCTTTTGTCTGTGGAAAACTTTAGTCGAAGAATAAGTTTGATCAGAGAAATGAGAAATGCAGAAACAAAGGAAAACAGTCAAGGGAGATCAAATAGTGATAATGTAGTCGTTAAGCATCATCAAGGACCTTCAGTTCTTTCTCAAGGACTACGAATAATGCTCGGAACCGTAACCAGGGAGCTGTCTTATCGATACTGAAACCCCAGGTGGAAGCGGTTAGCTACAGGGTGACCAGACCGTAGCCACGACACAAGCTGCCAGAATTCTGAGACTTGGCCTCAAAGAAATGGGAACCCATGGACCCTGCATCCGAAGATTAATTTTACCTAAAACAGCAGGATGACCCTGGTCAGCCACCGCTGACCAATCTGCAGATGACTGGCAGAGCCGACCGCCTGTTCCTGCACGTGGCCCCTCCTTCCGTCTGTGAGAGCTCTGGCCCCACTGGTTGCCAGAGTGGGCGGGAGGAGCTGGCCTTTGGACAGATGTCCACCTCCCTCTCCTGGGTGCCGGCTTCTGAAAACAAACTTTCCTTTCCACCAACCCGGCCTGTTTATTGGCTTTCTGGGCGGCGAGCAGCCGGACCCCAGCACATACACTTCTTCAGTAGCATTATTTGTGGCCGTGTAACAAATCATCAGGCTACAGTCCATGGGGTTGCAAAGAGTCAGAAGCGACTGAGCAACTAACACACATACACACACACAACAAATCATCTCGAAGCTTGGAGTGAGTTGCCATTTCCTGCTCCAAGGGATCTTCCCGACTCCGGGAACAAACCTGCCTCTCCTGCATTGGCAGACAGATTCTTTACCACGAGTGCCATCTGGGAAGCCCCTCAAAGTAAATTAAGGTGAATGTTTTCGCTAATCTGGCTGATCTCAAGGTCCCTTTTGACTTTACCACTCCAGTATTCTTGCCTGGAGAATCCCATGGACAGAGGAGCCTGGTGGGCTACAGTCCATGGGGTCACAAAGTGTCAGACCCAACTGAGCCCACACACACAATTTATTCTGAAGATTTGACGAGGAAAGGAAGATCCCCCTGGGAGTGTTTGCTCCTGAGTCCCTTTGGCCTGAAAAGATCAAGAGGGTCTACACCGTTCTAAGTCAGCAAAAGTGATGTAGGGGATTTCACAAGGGATTGCTCAGTGTGTGTCCTGACGGCCTGGCAACGCTGCTGGTCAGGACCAAGCCTGCCTCCGTGAACGAGCTCCTGGGCCAGCAACCCCTCATTAATCTTAAGACTTGGTGAGCCTGAGAAGCGAGCGGACACACCTCTCTCTAGGGAGCAGCTGCGGGTTGGTCCATGTCTTCTGGATTCCTTCCAGCTTCTGGGTTGGCTTTTTTCTTGCAAATCAGGAAAGGGTGTGGGACGCAGCAAGCTTCTGACCCCCACCTGCGGCAGCGCATTCACTCACCTGCCAACACAAGCCGCAGCTTGCAGGATCAACACTTCACTTCTCTTGTCGAGACATTTCAGACCATCAGGCCCCCTCCTCATGAGGCCCATATAAAGAAACTGCATTAGAGACTTCCCTGGTGATCTAGTGATTAAGTCTCTGTGCTTCCCCTGCAGGGGCCATGAGTTTGATCCCTGGTTCGGGAAATAAGATCCCACAGGCCATGAGGTATGGCCATAGAAAGATAGCATATTTTATTTGAGGAAGGAACATTTCAATTCAGGAGCATAGGAAAAAAAAAAGATGAAGAAGAAATTGTGTTAAAAACAAGAATATATACCCCAAACACAATTTCCACCTCTCTCCCTCCCTACCCACAAATACTCATGGAAGTTGAATTTCAGAGCAGCCATGCGTGTCTTTTAGAAGATTAGCTTCCTCCCAGTCAAACCAACCAAACCTCCAGCGTCTACTTCAGGTCTTAGTGACTTCCTTTGTTTTAGGATGTGTCATGCTCCCATCAGAGGCATTAAATCTTTCTCTTTTTATGAATTAAAATGTCACAGCCAGGAATTACCACTCAACATTTATCTTCCCTCATATGCCACTTCCTACCTGAGACTTTCAAAACTTTCAAGATAGAAGGACAGCACACACAGTAGGAAAAAGATAGGTTCTGAGTGAGTCTGAGCACGTCATTGTCCTCTTCCTGAGACGGTGTGTGCAGGGCCAGCACGCTATCACAGGGATTCTTTCAGATCCTTTCTTCCTCGAGTTTATGATGGATTACAGAAAATGCCGGGGACCGTCCCCAGTTTGTGACAGAATTAAGCATGGTGTGTGATCCTGGCTCTCCAGGGTCATTTCTGAATGTTAAGCCTGCCAGTATTCTATTTTCCATTATCTTTCAATGAAGTAATAATAATCTCATTATTCTGCCTTTTTTTTGATATTTCCTTTTATGCTTAAAAACAGCATCTTTTTCAGATTATAAAATTAGTACTGTTCATTGCAAAATTCTAAAATATGAAGAAGTTATGAAACATATCAATCCCTCTACCAAGAGACAATTTAGGAAATTCCCTGGCAGTTCAGTGGTTAAGACTTCACCTTCCAATGCAGGGGGTGCGGGTTCATGCCTGGTCAGGGAGCTGAGATGGACCACATATCTCAGGGTCAAGAAACCAGAATGTAAACAACAAAAGCAGTATTGTAACAGGCTCAGTAACGACCTCAAAAATGGTCCACATCAAGAAAGATCTTTGAAAAACAGATAATGTAATTGCCAATGTCAGTTTTGGTGAATTTCTCTTTAGAGTTTTTATGTAAAATCATTTTCCCTCCTCCCAAAAGCGGCCTAGCAGATAAATCGAAAGCAGTTTTCTCATTCTTGACCCACATCCACGTGATGAACACGACTGGGGCCTGGTGGGAAGCTTGTCCCACGTGCCACCAGCCTGGGTGCTCCCAGCACAGCCTGTGGTGTGCTCCGGCCGCCTGACCCCGAGCTCCTGGGCCAGGAACCCACAGGACTGCAGGCTGGGGTTTTGAATACTTGTTTTCAGTGCTGTTTGACCCCTTGGACCTGGGGAACAAGGACTGAAAAAGCAACTCTTCAACTTTGCACCTAATATAACAAAAAGCAAGTAAGGCTTTACTAAATCGACATGCTTTACTGTTTTTGATGCTTTAGAAATTAATCTAGAGTTTTACTCTGCCTCATTTAAATGGTAACGTTTCCAAAGACAGGGGCTTCCCTGGTGGCTCAGACGGTAAAGTGTCTGCCTACAATGCGGGAGACCTGGGTTCGATCCCTGGGTCGGGAAGACCTCCTGGAAAAGGAAATGGCAACCCACTCCAGTATTCTTGCCTGGAAAACCCACGGACAGAGGAGCCTGGTAGGCTACAGTCCATGGGGTCGCAAAGAGTTGGACACGACTGAGCGACTTCTCTTTCTTTTCTTTCTTTCTTCCAAAGACAAGAGATGATACCAGAGAGCAGGCACCCTGCCCCATTCCACATGTATCAGCACGCAGACCTTAGCAAGTGCTCAACGAATGTCCACAAACGCTTAAATAACATCTGTCAGACTCTGGCTTCCTCTCTGGGGGGAATGGAATCAAAGCTTGAGATTAACACAAGCAACAGTAATGAATGTGATCACACAGCAAGAAGAGTGATTAGCTTCACTTTCTGTACCTTAAATTTCAACCCACCTTTAAAGTTTAGGTAGCAAATTCTACTGATTTTACTATATTCTTCAATCTTCTCCAATTGTCTAAAACTTGGGTATCGATGTTTTTGAAAAACAAAATTATATTTTAGAATGTTGCTATTTAAAGGAACCCAGACACTTCATACTCAGTATGATGATCTGTTTAAAAAAAAAAAAATCCCAAAACAGAAAATAAGTGTTGGCAAGGAGCTGGAAGCCCCCTGTTGACCCCGTGGTAAAGAACCCTCCTGCAATGCAGGAAATGGGAGTTGGATCCCTGGATGGGGAAGATCCCCTGGAGAAGGAAATGGCGACCCACTCCAGTATTCTTGCCTGGAAAATCCCATGGACCAAGGAGCCTGGTGGGCTACAGTCCATGGGGTCGCAAAGAGTCGGACACGACTGAGCGACTGAGCACAAGAATGTGGCTAAATTGAAACCAAAACGATATGGAGGTTTCTCAAACATTTTAACATAGAAATTCCAGATGATGCAACAATTCCACTGCCGAGCATTACCCGCAAAGAATCGAAAGCAGGGGCTTAGAGAGTTACTTGGATACTCATGTTCCTTTGTTGTTGTTTAGTCACTAAGTCGTGTCCAACTCTTTTGAGACCCCGTGGACTGCAGCCCACCAGGCTCCTCCATCCATGGGAGTCTCTAGGCAAGAATACTGGAGTGGGCTGCCATTTCCTTCTCCCGGGGATCTTCTTGACCCAAGGATCGAACCTGCCTCTCCTGCACTGGCAGGTGAGTTCTTTACCACTGAGCCGCCAGGAAGCCCACTCATGCTCCCAGCAGCGTTATTCTCAAGAGTCGAAAGGTGGAAACAACGCACGTGTCCACCAACGGGCGAATGGATAAGCAAGTTGTGGTCTATTCACATACAGGAATATGATATTATTTGGCCTTAAAGAGGAACAAAATTCTGACACGTGTTACAACATGGCTGGACCCTGAGGATATTATACTCAGAGAAATAAGCTGGTCGCAGAAGGACAAACACTGTATGATTCCACAGGTATGAGTTTTTTGCGTCGTCAGATTCATAGGAAGAAAGAAGCAGGGAGGTCGCTAGAAGCTGGGGGAGGGAGGGACGGAGTTTGTGATTGATGCGGACAGACGTTCAGTTTGTTGTTGTTGCTGTTTAGTCGCTAAGACATGTCTGACTCTTTGCGACCCCCTGGACTGTAGCCCGCCGGACTCCTCTGTCCATGGGATTTTCCCGGCAAGAATACTGGAGTGGGTTGCCGTTTCCTTCTCCAAGGAAATCTTCCAGACCCAGGGATCGAACCCAGGTCTCCTGCATTGCAGGTGGATTCTCTATCATTGAGCCACCTGGGAAGCCCCAAGGTTTGGTTGGGAAGATGGAAAAGCTCTGGAGATGGATGGTGGTGACGGTGGCAGCAATGCGAAGGGACTTCACGCCGCTGGTTTATGTTATTGCATGTTTTCTACAATTGAAAAAAGAGCCATAGGTGATTCCTGCTGTAAAGCAAGGTCTCTTGAATGACGTCAGGCATCACACCGCCTCCCCCTCACTAATCTGAGATGCTTAGATTACATATACCGAATTCTCTGAAGCCAGGCACACCTGGGATGTGTTTTGCTCTGGGAGCTGCCCGTTTGCCATCACTTCTTCCAGGAGATTCTATGAAAGCCCCTGATATACAGATCTTTCATTGCATGCTTGTGTCTAAAGCCCACTTTGCAAGTCATGGCCATTTATTCACCTCCATCGCGGTGTGTTGTCAGATGTGTGAAGACCAGTCTGCTGCCTGACCACGTCACTGTGTATCTGCCCCACTGCCGGGGGCTGGTGCCCAGAGGCCGTGGGCCCCCTCTCATCACGGAAGCACAGGGAAAAATTCCTGCTCCTTTCATCCACAGGTCTGTGAGTAACAAGGATCTGCCAGCCACAAATGAAGCTTCTTCTGACTCATCCATGCTGGAAGCTGCTTTATCCCCCTCGCTCCACCCTCGTGGCCTGCCAGTCTTTTCCCAGACAAGCCAGGGACAGAGATAAAAGTGGGCAGTCTGGGCCAGAGAGCACGGAGGCTGCTGAGCGAGGCGCCAGCCGCAAAGGCCCCAGTGACGCTTCCAGCCGGGGCCACGCCTCTCATTGGGGACCACAAAGGCCTTGAACACTGGCCTATGAGTCCCAAGAAGGCCCTGGGAAATGACTGGGCTATTCTCAAAGTCGGGGAAACTGAGGCACAGTGAGGATCACGGTCGTGACAGGCATCACGTAAGAAGACGCTTCAGTAAGATCTCGGGGGCTTCCCTGGGGGCTCAGTGGTTAAGAATTCTCCTGCCAACGCAGGAGACACAGGTTTGATCTCAGGCCCAGGGATAGCCCACACGCCGGGGAGCAACGAAGCCCATGTGCCATAACTACTGAAGCCCGTGTGCCCTAACGCCTATGCCCTGCAAAAGAGGAGCCACCGCAATTGGAAGCCCATGCCCTGCGACCAGGGAAAGCTCGGGCGCAGCAACAAAGATCCAGCACAGCCACAAATAAATAAGTAACATTATGAAAAAACAAGGATGTGAGACTTTCACATTATGTTTAATCCTTCCTCTCTCACCCTTCTTCCGGCTACTTTTTTGGAATCGAGTTCATATTCTCAGGGGCTTCCCTGGTGGCTCAGACGGTAAAGAATCTGCCTGCTATGCAGAGGACCCGGGTTCGATTCCAGAGTCAGGAAGATCTCCTGGAGAAGGAAATAGCAACCCACTTCAGTATCCTCGACTGTGAAATCCCATGAACACAGAAGCCTGGCGGGCCATAGTCCATGGGGTTGCAAAGAGTTGGACATGACTGAGTGACTAACATTTTTTCACATTCTCAGTGGAGGGGAAAGGGAATAACAACTTTGTACAAAATATATAAATAGCCACCCAAAGCTTGAGGAGAGCCCAGAGAACTTTGGTTTGTGTGGCTTTTAGGACAGCTTTGGGACTTGCCAGGTTGACCAGTGCTTAGGACTTTGCCTTCCAATGCAGGGGGCGTGGGTTCGTATGTGGTCAGGGAGCTAAGACCCCATGTGCCTCATGGCCAAAAAATCAGAACATAAACAGCAGAAGCAGTATTGCGACAAATTCAATAAAGACTTTTAAAATGGTCCACAGTAAGAGAAAAAAAAAGCAAACCAAAAAACCCCTTAAGAAATAGAATAGCTTTGCTTCCTACACTCTCCCAGGAGTGTCCTCTTCTGAAAGCTTTATTTTTTACAATACAAGTGTCTTTTCAGAAGGCAGGCTCCTCAGGTTATAAGATGGAGTGTTTCTCAGAACTTGACACTCAGAAAAATGACCCAGAGATCGTACTAAAAATGCAGACTCTGATCCAACAGGCCTGGGAGGGGGCTGAGCCTCTGGATTTCCAGTAAACTCTTAGTTGCTGCTGGTGGTCCAGAGATCACCCTTTGAATAGCAGGGAGCCAGCCGGGACAGCCACTCGTGGACACTGCATATCTCGAACAATCAGACATGGAGCCCATCCATTGCTGCCCCCAACACCTTTCTGGGAGCTTAATTATCTGAGCCTTTAATTATTCTGGGGCTTCCCTTGTGGCTCAACTGGTAAAGAATCCATCTGCAATGCAGGAGACCTGGGTTTGATCCCTGGGTTGGGAAAATTCCCTGGAGAAGGGAAAGGCTACCCACTCCAGTATGCTGGCCTGGAGAATTCCAGAACTGTATAGTCCATGGGGTTGCAAAGAGTTGGACATGACTGATCGACTTTCACTTTCGCTTTTTAATTATTGTGAGTTTAATTATTCTGCCTCTTTAGAGTCTGATTTGCAAACCATGCTCACGTTAGCACAGTACTGGGATGATGATGATGTGGTTGTTTAAAGCCCATACACACTAGGGAGGTGGTTTTATCTCTGATTGTACTTAGAGTTAAAAGACATGCTCCTTCAAAGAGTACTACCAGGTAAAATGGTCTGCTAAGCAATCCAATAGACTGAAAAAGAGAATAAAATTAGCAGGAGGTCACTTAAGTGAAAAGAAACTACCTTTCAAACCAACCACCCATGCGTCTCAAGAACAGAGTCCACGCACATAGGAAATTTTACTGTGTACGTTTATCAGTGTCTGACATGACCCTTCACCTCTGCCAAGTTATTCTTGTGCTCAGTGGTTGTCAAGGCAACGCTGATAACCAGCAGTGACTTCTCAACGTCCATGGAATGCCGGAGCCATCGGAGCAGACTCAGTCTGAAGCCTTCCAGCCGGTCACGCTGTAAACTAAGGGACAGCTGAGGCTCTAGGGCACAGTTTCTTAGTAATTAGGTGTACTGCTGAGTCTAGGACCTTCCCAAACCTAAAACTTCAACCCCCAGCCTCCAGGAACAGGAGACCGTCACCTCAGGAGGAACCCTGCCTGGGCTATACTGGCCCAAAAGCAAGAACAGGGACAAACATGGGTCTGCTAACATCTGCTTCCCACCAGCCCCTCTCCCCGCCCCCCTGCCCCTCCCTGCACCCCCTGCCCCTCCCCACCCCCCACTCCCCGGCCTTGGCGCGGGGAGGATGGTGGAGATGGAGCTGATATTGCCCCCGACACACTCCACTGCCCCCTCCCCAGCTGGATGAAGGGGCTGGCTTGGAGGGTTAGGGGGCAACCTCCCCTGTGCTGACTTCCCCTAGACAGCAAACGTTCACTCTGTCCACAGATGCCTACAGCCCACCAACATAAAACATCACTCACCTTTTTCTTTAATATTGAGAGATATTTCAAATGTATTGAAAAGTGCAGATGATTTTGCTAATATGTAGATACTAGCTTTATCAAGTATCGACATGAAGTGTTTTCAAAAGAAACCAATGTCCAGGTAGAGTTGGTATTCCCTGAGTATTCGCTACCAATCCCTTTCCTCTTCTTTTTTCCAGAGCTTTGACCATGACTTTGCTAGGTGTCATTCCCCTGCATATTTTACCCTATGACTTCAGTTGTTAATGATAATACAAGTATGTTATCTTTTGCTTGACTTTGTATAAATGCATGCCACTGTATGCAGTTTCTTAAAAAACTTTATTTCACCGAAAATTGTGTTTATGAGATGTATCCATGTTGACATGTGTAACCCTGGTTCAGTCATTTAATCTGCTGTACAGTATTCCACTGCATGAATTAAAAGCAGTTATTGACCCACTCTCCTGGCCAAGGGCATTGAAGTCGATTACAATTTTCACTCTTGCAAATGAGGATGCCATGAACATATTTGTGAAGTCCCCTCATGCGCAAGTCCTAGATTCATTACCTAGAAGCAGAGTTGCTGGGTCACAGAGAGGTATAACTTTCTTTCCAAAGTGAACCAGCTTATGCTTCTACCAGCAGAGGGGAGGCCTCCTATATCTCTCCACGTCTTTACCAACACTTTGAATAGTCAGACTTTACAGTTTCTGCCCATCTAGTTGGAAGAAAATGGAATCTTCCTCCCTCTTTAAAAACAGCCTCATTGACATATATAGTCATAGACCACACAAATCATCCATTTAACGTGTGCAATTTAATGGCTTTGAGTTTATTCACAGAGCTGTGCATCCATCATCACAGTCAATTGTAAAATATTTGGGGGGTTTTTCTGGCAGTCAAGTGGTTAGGACTCTGAGCTTCCACTGCAGGGGTCACAGGTTCCATCCCTGGTCGGGGAACTAAGATCCCACAAGCCTCATAGCATAGCCAAACAGCAACAACAACAACAACAACAAAAAAAAAAACACCTGTGAAATATTTTTATTACCCCAGAAAGAAATCCGGGTCCTTTTAGCTGTCCCCCCATACCTCCCCCCTCCCCATCTCCCCAGGCCTAGGCAAACACTGACCTGCTCTCCGTCCCTGTAGATGTGCCTGGTCTGGACCTTTCATATGAGTGGACCACACTTTCACTCTTCTCACAGATTCCTACAACTTGACCACACAACGTTTTGCTTAGCGTTTTTCTTTAATTTGGGGGAAGATATCAACATGTGGTTGGTGCCCATTTTAATTTGCATTTTCCTAATTGCTAGTAATTCAGACAACGTCTTCATAGGCTTATTGGCTATTTGGGATTCTTCTTGAAATTGCATATTTACATTGTTTTATACATTTTTAAATAGGATTGTTTCCCTTCTCCTTGTTCATTTGCAGGACTTACTTCAATATTCTGTGTGTATGTGTGTGCTCAGCTGATGAGTCGTGTCTGACTCTCCTGTGACCCCTTAGACTGTGGCCCACCAGGTTCCTGTGTCCACGGGATTCCCCAGCAAGAATACTGGGGTGGGTTGCCATTCCTTCTCCAGGGGATTGTCCCAGATCAGGGATTGAACCCTCGTCTCCTGCATAAACAGGCGGGTTCTTTACCACTGAGCCCCCAGGGAAGCCCCTCCATATTCTGCACAGGGATCCTCTTCGACTCTACATACTGCCGACATTGTTGGAAGACAATGCTCCCTGGATTTCTCAGGGTTCCCTGCAGTGTCTGGACCTTTCTGAGCAACCTGTTATGAGGGTAGAAAAGGCTCCCTTCTCTCCAGACTCATTTTCCCTTCATTTTCTAAAGGTGATAAGCCCAAAGCCATTTGTTTACATTCCAAGTGGTTGTAAAATCCCAGAGAGCATCCTCTCCTCTCCCCAGAGTGGAATGCTTTAGGTCAGAGAGCAAAGGTCTCTCCCTCCGTGTCCAGAGTGGGAAGGAGGGATGGGTGAGCCCTTGGCATCTACAGCTCTGAGAGCCCTGGATCTCCAGCTCCTCCCGGTGGTACCAGCCCGTCCCGAGCCCATCTGCCCTCGGCGTGTTGCCTGCTGGGAGTTGGCAGTAAGACTGACAATGTCAGCAAATCATCGATCTCTTCTCTGATCCAGAAACCTCATGCTTCCAGTCAGGATACTAAATGAAGACAGATATAAAAACTTAACCAAGGGACTTCCCTGCTGGTTCAGTGACTAAGACTCTCCGCTCCCAACGCAGGGGGCCAGGGTTCCATCCCTGGTCAGGGAAGTAGACCCCACGTGCCGCAACTAAGACCTGGCCCAGCCAAGATAAATAAATAAGCAATAAACACCGTAACTAAAAAAAAAAAAACTTAACCAATATCTTCTCCTGGTCTGGAGCTTATCTTTTCCTTTTGTTTTTATTATCCTTTCTTTTTTCATTGTAGTAAATAGACATACACAAAATTGACCCCTTTAACCATTTTTTAGTGTAGGTTTCAATGGCATCAATATATTCAGCATTATGTAACTATCAACTCTCAAAACTGTCCATTCTAGATGCTTTCCATCTTGCAAAACTGAAGGTCTGCACCTGCTGAACATGAAGTCCCCCTCCTCCTTCCCTCAGTCCCTGGCAAAAGCACTGATCTATTTCTGTCTCCACAAATTTGGTTACTCTGGGACCTCACATAAGTGGAATCAAACAACATTTGTCCCTCTGTGACTGGCATATTTCATTCAGCATAAGGTCTTCAAGGTTCACCTGTGTTGAGGCATATGTCTAAATTTCCTTCCTTCCTGTTTTTCAAATTGTGGTAAAATACATATAATAGAGAATTTACCATTCTAATCATTTGTAAGTGTACACTGCAAGGAAAGTAAGACTCGCATTGTTGTATAACTATTATACATCCATCCCAGAACTCGTCCCATTTTGCAGAACTGAAGCTCTGAATATCCATTAAACAATAACTTTCCATTCCTCCCTTTTCAAGGCTGAATCCTATTGTATTCACTGTGTGCATACAGCACATTTTCTTTACCCATTTATCTGTCCCTGGACACTTGGGGTGTCCCCAGCTTCTGCCTAATATGAATAATCCTCTGTGAACATGGTGCACAGATATCTGTTTGAGTCTCTGCTTTGTTTATGTTTTCTTTTAGCCTTTTTATTTTTTTGGTCTCACTGCATGGTATTTAGGATCTTAGTTCCCTGCCCAGGGATTGAACTCCTCATTGGAAGTGCAGTCTTAACCGCTGGACCGCCAGGTAAGTTCCTTCTTCTTTTTATTTTTTTTAAGTTTTAACTCATTCATTTTTCTTATTCTTTCCTGTATGGTCTGTGCTTTTTTGTTTTTTATCCCATATACACGATTTTTTGAATTTATCACGCTTGCCACAGTGGCCTGCCTATCTCTGGTTCCTGTTGTCCTAAAATCATAAGGTGGAGGCTGTTCACACCTAACTCTGGCTCTAAGCCAACCTGCTCAAACCCGAGCATTCAGGGCTCGCTGGCTGATGGTTCACTCAAACCTGATCCCCTGGACCCACTATCCAGGCTCTTCTGTCTGCTCCCGTTGGACCCAACCCCCGACTCACAGCTCCAGCCTCAGTCTGGCTCCTCTTGGCTGAGTCCTGCCCACTCTCATTGGTGGTTCTAACGAACAGCCTTGTGCCTGAACCCAGTCCAGGGGCCTGGGGCCTTGTTGCATCTGTGCCTGATTCCCGACACCCTCCCCATACCGCCCCGCCCCCTGTCATCGGATTGCCTGAACCTACTTGGCTTGCTCCAGGGATCTTTCGGAACCTCCTGCAGGCCAGGGAGGTCTTAGATGGCCTGAGTCTTGGGCGAGGGTCACTGCTTCTTCCCCAGCGCCGTTTAGACTACAATCAGAGGTACTTACGTTCTTCATGAAATGAAACTGACCATTATTCATTCTGCCTTTTTTATGTGAAAATTAAATCAACAAAAGCAAAGCAAACTAAAACAGAATCGGGAGGCCAGAAGGGGCACTTTCACAGCCCTCACACTCTGCATCATCCCATCCCAAAAGAAAGACAGTTTGTTTTTGTTTTTTTGGCTGAGCTGCGTGGCTTGCAGGATCTTAGTTCCTCAACCAGGGATCAGGGATCGAACCCAGAGCCCTCCTATGGAACTGCGGAGCCCTAACCAGTGGACGGCCAGAGAACTCCCTCAAAATATATGTTAAGCAAGTGTGTATTGAGGAGCTAACAGGTGGCTAGCCCTGAAAATGCAAAATAAACAAACAAACCAATTGAAATCAAGGTCTCAGACCCATGTTCACAGCGGCACTATTCACAAAAGCCAGAAGGTGGAGGTAACCCAAGGGTCCATCAATGGATGAGTGGATAACAGAATGTAGTCTATACTCACAATGCGGAATTAGTCGGCCTTAAGAGAGGAAAACTTGGGACTTCCTGGCGGCCCAGTGGTTAGGTTTCCATGCTTCCAGTGCAAGGGGCTCAGGTTTGATCCCCAGTCAGGGAACTAAGATCCAGCATGTCACACGGCACAGTCAAAGAAATAGAAAAAAAAAAAAAACGAAATGAAAATCTGCCATATTCTACAAAATGGATGAATCTGGAGGCAATTATACCGAGTGAAACACACTGTTACAAAAGGACAAACACTATATGATTCCACCTAAATGAGGAGCCTAGAGTGGTCAAATTCATAGAGACAGAAAGCTGAAGGGTGGTTGTCAGAGACGGTGGAGAGGAAGGAATGGGCGTTTAGTGTTTGATGGGGACAGATGGGGACAGATCATTTGGGAAGATGAGAAAGTTCTGGAGGTGACGGAGATGGTTGCACAACAGTGTGAAGGTACCTAACGCCACTGATGTGAGAACTGCAAAGACCCCATTCAACTCCCTCTCTCAGTGACCTGCCCAAACTCCAGCCGGCTATGGTGGTCTCAGGCCCCATCCCTGGAAAGACCCCCCTCCCCCACCCACCCCCGTGCTGTTCTCTAGAAAAGCTCAAAGCTGCCCAAAGAAATTTACCATTTACCCAGCCAACCCCTTATTGATAGGCTTATGATCTCTCTTTCTTGGGGAATTCACTGAAAACATCAAAACAAAACAGAAAAGCTTACAATTGTAAATCTTTCCCCTGCCCTTCTGAGATGCAGGTGTTTCTGTTACAACCCAGGACGATTTTTCTCAAAGACCTGAAAGCCATTCCTTTTAAGTGTCATCACCAAGAAGAACAGGGCCTCCGACCCTCCGACCGACCCCCCCAGTGTCTGGGGGAGGGGAGAAGCCTCGCTGAGAAATGCCAGCTAGTGAACACAGCGGGCCTGATGGCGTTTCTACTGACCAGCCCTCTCATCAGCGTTTTGTAACGTTTAATTTCCCTGTCTCTGCTTGAGTCCTGCCTGCTGCTCCTTCCCACTGCCGCTCTCCCTTGACGGTGGCCAGTCACCTCTGGCAGTTCAGAAGGAGCTCAGCTATTTCCCCCTGAGGTGGGAAAGAGTTCAACCAGATGCGCTGTCTAGTGAAAGAAGCCAGGCACAGAGCCACAGGACATCATTATTCGTTTAACGTGGGGAGGGGCAAGGTTTACATACATATTTGCCTGTGTACACAAAACCTGAGAAAGTCACACAAGAAACTGGTAATCCCGCCCTTTAAAAAAAAAAAGTTGCCACTTTATTCATTTATTTATTAATTTTTGGTTGCACCTCGGCATGCAGGATCTTAATTCCTCGACCAGGGATCACACTCACGCCCCCTGCATTGGAAGCATGAAGTCCTGACCGCTGGATCACCAGGGAATTCCTGGCAATAAAGGCTTTTTAAGTTAACTTTTGGAGAGGGGAACTGAGTAGCTGGGGGTGGATTGAAGGGGAGTAAGGTATTCTTCTGAGTCTTTTGAATTTTGAAACATGTGACTGATACTGTTTCCAGGGGGAAAAGATTTACATAGCAACAAAACAAGAGGAGTAGGGCCAAAACAGAGAAGTGAAGTTGCAGAATTGCAGGATTCTTTTGTCTTTTTAGTTGAGGTGTAATTCACATATCATAAAATTCACCATTTTAAAGTATACAATTCAGTGATGTTTAGTATAGACCGAGAGTTGTACAACCATCACCACTGTCTGGTTCTGGAATATTTTCATCTGAAGGGAAATCCGTTAGCTGTTAGCAGTCACTCCTGGGTCCCTTGCCCTGAGTCCTTGGGAACCATTAACCTGCTTTCTGTCTCTATGGATCTGTCAACTCTGGACATTTTGGGTAAATGGGATCATACAACACATGGTTCTTTTTTATTGGCTTCTTTCACTCAGCAAAATATCCAGGTTCACCCACGTGGTAGCATGCGTCAGAATTTCATTTCCTTTTATTGCTGAAAAAAATTCCACGCTACGGATATACTTGCTTTGTTTACCTGCTGATGGACAGCTGGGTTTTTCCACTTTGGGGACGTCATGAATGTTGTTCAGTCGCTCAGTTGTGTCTGACTCCTTGCCAACCCCATGGACTGCAGCTCGCCAGCCTTCACCATCTCCCAGAGCTTGCTCAGATTCATGTCCATCGAGTTGGTGATGCCACCCAACCATCTCGTGTCATGAATAACACTGCAGAAATGCAAAATTCTGGCTCACGCTGAGCCCAAGATTTCCTAACACTCAATGTCAAAACTGGGCAGCACGGCCAGCTACAAAATGAATGTTTTCTGTACACGTTTTAATACACATTTAAAATAAATTCCAGTGCAAATGTGAAAAGGTCAAAATTTCACTTAAGTCAAATCTTTCCTTTTCTGTCCCAGGCACTGTCACCCACCTGCTGCGTATCTTCCATGCCTTCCTGCCTTCTCTGTCTTCTGCACCCTTTCTCTCTTCAAATTCCCAGTCTCTCCCATCTCCCCCATCCCCAACAAAATAACTAAATTTTCTTCCTCTATTAACAAATATTTGCTTATTTATTTGGCTATGCGAGGTCTTAGTTGCAGCATGTGGGATCCAGTTCCCTAACCGGGGACCAAACCCAGGACTCCTGCATCGGGAGCTCGGAGTCTCAGTCACTGGACCATCAGGGGAGTCCCTAATCATTTTCTCCTTTACTGGGCATTTTTTTCATTCTGCTTCTATTTGCCAACATATATAATCATTATTTCCAAACTAATTCATCCTGGAAAAAAGAAAATTAAAACCTGGCACCCGGGAGCCGTCTCTGAATAGTCGCATTTACCATTTGCTCTTTACCGGCAGGCCAAGAGGTTTGTTGAAACCCGCCTGCCCCGCGGCTCCCACGAGCCTGAAGCTGTGGTCTGTTCAAGCCCAGGTTCACTGGGCTCCGGAGACTGTCTTAATGGAGGTTAGGATCAGCAGCAACTGGACCCTGTGCAGCTGCAGATAAGATCTGGAGAAGCAGGAGGGCAGGCTCTGTCTCACACACACACACAAACACCCCACAGTCTCCCTTCAGAGTGACCTCTGTGCCTGGAGTCTTCCCTGGGAGTCAGAGTAAACACGACAGATAAGGGCTCGGGCGCTTCGGAGTCTGATGCCATCGCGTCCATCCGGCCTCCGGAGAGCCTTCCGAGGAGGGCAGGCCTGGCTGACCGGAGACGGGCCCTTGGGGGCCAAAGGTCAGGCTTTCAGGTCACGCTGGTGCGTCCTGAATAAAACCTGCCGGATTTTTAAATTATGCCATTGTCCTTTCCGTGGCTAACGTGCTCTTTATGGGAACACAGAAGCATACCTCTTTCAACTGTGTATCAAGGCCTCTGTATCCCCGTCTGCCGGGAGCGGCCAGCGCCCTGCCTCTCCGGCTCTCCCACCACAGTGCTCCCTGCTCCCGGTGCCCGGGGCGGTCCACCCTGCACGGAGACCCGGCTTGATCTCCGCCCTCCCCGCCAGTCACCCCCCGCTCTCACGCGTTCCCGGGACCAGCAGGACAACGTCCCAGCCCTGAGCCTGACCCTGAGCCTGATGCACAGACCTGTATGATGTTCTCTGCTCACACCTCCACCCCAGCCGAGCGGGCTGACTCCCTCTCCTCTGAGCATCCCAGGCTCTTCCTAGCCTCCGCTCAGACCACACTCTACTCTCTGACCATGATGCTCTTTATTTCCCTGTTTAACAAATATTTACAAAGTCCCCACCACATCCTCATGGGGCGACACAGCCAGTACAGATGGTGTAAAGACACAGCCCGTTCAAATGCAGCATGCAGAGGGTGTCAGGAGCAGGGCTCTTGGGGGGCAGAAATCACTGGGGTGGAAGGGACAGGGAAGAAAACCAGGCATCCCGAACTGCTTGCCGTCAGCAACTGTTAGGGAGATGCGGTGCCCCCCATCCTAGAGCAGAAGAGGCAGAGACTGAGCTCGTGGCAAGCTCATGAGCGCCCGGGCGTCGCCCTGCGAGGCTGCCTCCTCCCCCAGCCTGCCCAGACCAGACGGACCTGAGGACGAAAGTTCCTGCCTTCTGCCTTTCATCTGGGGAGTCACAGCCTAAGCCTTGTTCTGGGCGGCTTTTTTAAACTTGGTGTGCGTGTCTTGTCTTGCCTCCCCAGCTCTCCATGTCCCCGTGGGCAGGGTGGAGTTCCATACACGCTGTTTTGTACAGAGTAGGCAGCCAATAAATACCTGCTGAATGAGTAAGTGAATGCATGTCGGGGAATGCGACCCCGTGGACTATAGCCCTCCAGGCTCCTCTGTCCATGGGATTTCCCAGGCAAGGATACTGGCGTGGACTGCCATCCCCTCCTCCAGGGGCTCTTCTGGACCCAGGGATCAAACCCAGGTCTCCCTCATTACAGGTGGATTCTTTACCAGCTGAGCTATCAGGGAAGCCTATGAATACTGAACTGGGTAGCCTATCCCTTCTCCAGGGGATCTTCCCGATCCAGAAATCAAACCGGGGTCTCCTCATTGCAGGTGGATGCTTCACCAGCTGAGCTGCCAGGGAAGCCCATGTCCTCCTAGCTCCTGCTTATCTATCCAAAATCCATCCCAAAAGTAGCTCCATAAAGCACAGAGGATTGCTTTTCCCTATTTTACAGGGAATGCTGAATAGAGTCATTCATCTGTGTCCCTAATGAGGACTGAATTCTTCTGATCAAAACCGCTAAATCTTTAGCAGGCTCACTGACCTAGAGAACAAGCTATGGCTCCCAGTGGGGAGAGAGAAGGGGAGGAGCAACGCAGAGCTAGCGGACTGAGAGGACAAACTACTATGTGAAAAACCAGCTGCAGGGACGTGTCACACAACACGGGAGACATTGTTGCTTAGTCGCTATGTGTCCAGCTCTTTGTGACCCCAGGGACTGTAGCCCGCCAGTCTCCACTGTCCATGGGATTTTCCAGGCAAGAATACTGGAGTGGGCTGCCATTTCCTTCTCCAGGGGATCTTCCTGGATCAGGGATCGAACTCACGTCTCCTGCAATGGAAGGTGGATTCTGTACCACTGAGCCACCAGGGAAGCCGCATAACCAATATTTTATAATAACTATAAATGAGGTTAAAAAAAGGGAAAGTGTTAGTTGTTCCGTGTGTCTGACTGTTTGCAACCCCATGGACTGCAGCTTGCCTGGCTCCTCTGTCCATGGGATTCTCCAGGCAAGAATACTGGAGTGGGTTGCTATTTCCTCCTCCTGGGGATCTTCCCGACCCAGGGATCGAACCCAGGTCTCCCTCATTGCAAGCAGATTCTTTACCATCTGAGCCACAGATTGGCCTATTAAAACTGTGAATCACTAAAAAAAAATTGTGGATCACTATAGTGTACACATGTAACTTATATGATATTGCACAGCAACTATACTTCAATAGAAATACTCATATTGGGTTGGCCAACGAGTTTGTTTGGGTTTTTCCATACATACGTTCAGAAAAACCCAAATGAACTCGTTGACCAACCTGATTTATGATTAAGAATAAAACCCACCATATATTGGTGGTTGGAAAAATTTTCATAAAATAGAATTTATTTTATCTCATAAAAGGGGGCCTTGATTACCCTCCCTGAATAACCATAAAGTCTAATTTACACTGAAAACACACAAAGCGGACAGCATAGGATAAGGGTAAAAATGTATGTTCCCCTTTAAATGTCATTTCTCTCTTGCAGGGTCGGGAGTGATTTCTAGAGGTTTCCCAGGTGGCTCTAAGTGGTAAAGGACCCACCTGCCAATGCAGGAGACATAAGAGACGCTGGTTCGATCCCTGGGTTGGGGACATCCCCTGGAGGAGGGCATAGCAACCCGCTGCAAAATTCTTGCCTGGAGAATCCCCATGGACAGAGGAGCCTGGTGGGCTACTGTCCATGGGGGTCGCACAGAGTAGGACACGACTGAGGCGACTTCGCATGCACGCATGCGCAGTGACTTCTGAGCACTGGGCGGTGCTGCCAGAATCACAAGACACGTACGCAGCCTTGCCCAGCTCAGGGCTGGCCTCTTCCCAGAGGTTGGAGAGCCCAGCTCCTTCAAAGCCAGGACACCGAAGTCTTGGAGCAGCTTCTCACTCAGCAAAGGGCTGGGGACGCTCCACCCAGGCCCCAAGCACTCGCCAGCTTTTGCCTCTGGGAGAAGACGCTGCTGAGTCCTAACTGAATGTGCAAGGAGATTAAAAGTAATTGAGGGAGACCCAAAGCTCTGCTCCCCACCCTTCTCCTCTGGGCACCTGCGGCTCCCTGCTCCCGGGATGCCTGCAGTGGGAGGCAGCCCTGGGGAGACCACCCCCTTCTTTCAGGCTGCCCTTCATCTCTTTACTTCTCTGGTGGTTCAGTTGGTAAAGAATCTGCCTGCAATGCAGGAGACCAGGGTTCAATCCCTGGAGAATGGCATGGCAACCCACTCTAGTATGCTTGCCTGGAGAATTCCAAGGACGGAGGAATCTGGCGGGCTACAGTCCATGGGGTTGCAAAAGGGCTATAGTCCATGGGGTTTTTGCAAAAGGTCGGACGTGACTGAACCACCAACACTCGCTCACTCCGTCTGTTTGGGCGACGCAGCTGGAGTCTTCCTCCAGTCCTGTGGACTGCTGCGCGCTGTCCCACCCGCCTTCAAGGTTGAAGGCAGTGTTCTCTTCTGGTCATGACTCCTCACGATCTGTCAGGCAACCCCAGTTTTTCCTATAATGTCAAACCCCCCTCCTGCCCCTACCCTCAAGTGGCAACTCCCGGATCTGCACATCCCTTCACACACTTGCGAACTCATTAATCCCCCAAAGCATCTCATTCTCTCCCCCAAGCCTGATCCCGCCCTCCTTTTCTATCTTGATGGCTTGAACTGCTGTCTCCCCTGCTACCTGCCACCAGGGCCGGGGTCCTGGGAGTCAGCGAGATGCTCCGCCTCCGCCCCCGTCTCTACAGCTGCATCTCCACGTGCTGTCAAGCGGGACCCTCTGCATCCTGAGCCCCACTGCCTCCGCACGGCCCACTTCCTTCTCAGCCTCCAAAGCGGCTCCTTCGTGTCCAGAGTGGCTCTTGCCCAGTCCGAATTCCACATGTTGGTCAAAGGGATATTTCTCAGATGACAATCCGATTATGTTCTCTGATCGCGTAAATTCCTTCGGTGGGACTGTACGGCCTAAACCAGTGGTTTCTAACCCTGGTTAACAGAGCTGACAGCGCTTTAAAATGTTATTTATTTTTTAATTGGAGCATAGCTGCTTTGCAGGTTAACTGTTTCTGCTGATCGACAGTGTGATCGGCTGTGTGTGTATTACATCTCCTCTCCTCCCCACCCCAGCCCGCTAGGTCGTCCCGGAGCCCCGAGCTGAGCTCCCCACGTCTTACAGCAGCTCCCCACCCGCCATCTGTCTTACACCTGTAGTGTAGGTATGCCATTGGACCTGAGAGCTTTATAAAAAAAAAAATTAGAGATTCAGAGGACCAAAGAAAGGCTGTGTTGGGATCTCCAGTGAGTAGTAAGAGGGTAGCCCCTGCCCTGGGCCTGGTTTTGAAAATCACTCGCCTTAAAAATCTACTTTAAATTCTTTTGATGCACCTCGGCTCCGACACTTGTCCTGAGTAGCCGTCCTGAATGATCTCATTTCCCACAGGGACAGCCCGTCTCTGCCCGGAGCCCTGGGCTCGCTCAATGCCCTCTCCCGCTGAAGGCGACCTGCACCCCCAGGCGAAATCAATGCCGTTCTTCCCTGGGTCTCTTCTAGAGCTTGTAGTGGAGAAAACCTTCACATACCATATTGTACCTCTAGTGCATTTTTTAAAAAGATATCCAGCTAGGCCTTGAGGCAAGTCTTGAATAGCTTTGCCCCCATCAAGTCTCAGCACAGAGCTGGCACACAGTCGGGTCTCAGTAAATAGGCATCAAATGCAGAGCTAAATGAAGGTGAACACATTCTTTCCACCTGCAGGATTTTACAGAGATGAAATAATACGAAGAACCACCGATAATTTTTACAGTTTCTGAAATTTTAAAATTTCTGAAAGCCCAGAAACTTGCCATTTTCTGCCTGAAGTCTCACATCTCCACATCATCACAACAGGTTTCGTTCCCCAGGATCCTCAACCAGAACCTCCAAGCAGCGCTGTCTTAGGAGAGGGAGACGTCCGCTCAGGTGCAGACAGTAAGGGATAGCTCTGTCTGCAATGATTTTAAAGACAGTAGTAAGCCAATTAAAACTCCCTCTGCTTTTTATTGGGGCTTCTCTGGTAAAGAATCCGCCTGTCAATGCAGAAGATGCAAAAGACGCAGGTTTGATTCCTGGGTCGGAAAGATCCCTGGGAGAAGGAAATGGCACCCCACTCCAGTGTTCTTGCTTGGAGAATTCCATGGATAGAGGAGCCTGGCAGGCTACAGTCATGGGAATGGCAACCCATTCCAGTATTCGTGCCTGGGAAATCCCATGGACAGAGAAGCCTGGCAGGCTACTAGTCTAAGGGGCTGCAAAGAGTCAGACATGACTGATCAACCAAACAACAAGAAAAACTGCTTTTTATTTTCACCATGTGCTGGCAATTCTAAACAATGTGAATAATAAAATTCTGTCGGTCCTCTGCCCACCACATAAGCCTGTCTTCTCGTGTTTCTGTCTTTGTTATCATAAGTGAAGATATGTATGATCTTTAAAGCTTTATCAATAAGACAGAGAGAGACCTGAAATCTGTCTGTGATGTTATTTCTACCTCTCCTTCACTTTCCTTGGCCGGCTTTGAAAAGATTCTTAGAATAACTTAGCAATAAAAGAATTACCCATTCATCCAAATATAATATTTTTGCTTCGTTTTCTCTTAGGAGCTCACACCAATGAAATTAGAGATGGCCAGGCCACCTCTGCTGTGTTTGTATATCCTTCCTTAAGCAGACAGTCCTGCTAGAGTCTGAGATGCGGTTCTGGATAAAGACACATGACGAACAAACCTAGCTCATTTCATTCCTCCTGAAATGCTAAAAACCAAAGAAACAAAACTGGCACAGGTCCAGGGAGAATGAGAGAGGAGACAAAATAAAACTTCAGAAGCTGGAAACGATGGACCAGTGGTAAGCACCTTGGCTGACCTGAAAGGGCTGAATGTTACCAATGAGGGAAGCTGAGCACAGCTTGACTTCTAGCCCGGGATCCTTAAACGATGCGGGAAATGGCAGCTCTGGGATCTCAGGTGTGTCAGTCACCCAGTTATATCTGACTCTGTGCGACGCCACGGACTGTAGCCCACCAGGCTTCTCTGTCCATGGGACTCTCCAAACAAGAATCCTGGAGTGGGCTGCCATTTTCTGCTCCGGGGATCTTCCCGACCCAGGGGTCAAAACCACATCTTTTATATCTCCTGCATTGACAGGCAGGTTCTTTACCGCTGGCGTCACCTGGGAAGCCTCGGTGACCTCCTGTCATTGTCCTTTGTTTTCTGGGGACACCTGCGTTTCCATCACATGGAGGCGGGGCTCACACCGCCTTCAGGCGCGGGCAGCCTCCCCACGCCCCACACCCAGCCTTCAACAGCTGCATCCAAACCACCCCTAATTTGCCTCCTCGGATTGCTCTCCCCTCAATCCACATGGTCCGGAAAACAGATTCCTGCGCCTGCCAGGGGTGATACTGGCTGGCAGGAGCCCAGCCTGAGGCAGGTGGACCAGGGCCGCCTGCTGAGGCTGGGCGGGGCCTCCCTGGGGCTTGAAGCCAGAAACAGCTGAAATTTCAAACCCTAAATGCAGCCGTTCAGGGATCTTCACTGCACTGGCCTTCTCGCAGGGGCTTGCCCTTTCTTTGTCACAGAAATGTTTTCCTATCATTAAGATCTTTAAGGATTTTTTTTTCTTTTTTCCGAGACTCCTGATAAGCCTATTCCAGTCAAAAGAGCCAGATTTCCTCCTCCCGACACCTTGAGAGACTGTGCCTCATTCTGGCGAGCTGCCCCCAGAAAACGCGCTCTCTGTGCCCCAGGCCCAGACTCCAGCTCTCTCTGCACCATCCTGGGGCCTCAAAGCCACGCCCTAAGATCAAGGGTATTCAGAGATGCCGGGAGAGTGGATCCAGCTATGGGCCAGGGCTGCTCACTGCTTTTCTGTTGAGGCCGCTTTCTTTAGACTGGCGGGCACAGCCTAAAACCCAGCAAACACATAGCAGACTTGTTCAGAAACCGGGGAAGACGCAGTGAAGTTCCTGCAAGAGGGGTGGGGAAGGTCCTAACAGAGGGCGCTTCCCAGGAAAAGCAAGGGCCCCAGCTTTTTACCTTCCACCAAGCTGGGTAACTAGGGCTGGGTAACTGGTGGCTCAGTGGTAAGGAATCCGCCTGCAGTGCAGGAGACTCGGGTTAGATGTCCTGATCGGGAAGATCCCCTGGAGAAGGAAATGGCAACCCACTCCAGTATTCTTGCCTGGGAAGCCCCATGGACAGAGGAGTCTGGGGGGCTGCAGGCCACGGGGTTGCAAAGAGCTGGGCTCGACTTAGGGACTAAACAATAACAACAATAACAAGCTGGGTGACTAGGTGCTCGGTAGGCAGCCTTATGCCCAAAACGAACCAATCAACCCAACAACAGTCAGCCAGAGAGCAAAACCAGAAGGCAACCACTCTGCAAACAAACCACGGATCTCCTGGAGAATCCTAACTAAGACTCGTGACCAGCTTGCCTGGGGGTGTCTGGATCCCCCAGGGGGAGGGGCGGCCTCGGCCCCGGCCCACGTCTTGGGGGGAGCGCTCACCCCTTCACCTGACTGGGAACGCCAGCCTCTACGGCTCGGGTGCTAGGTGTGGGTGCCAGCTCCCCAAACCAGCTCTGCCTGAGCCCCCAAGCAGCATACCCGAGATCCCATGCCCCAAAGCGGGGAGCGGTTTCCTAAAAGGATGACGCCGACTCCTCCCACCCTTTTAAGCCGGGGCGGGGCCGGCCCAGCCGAACTGCCAAGTCAGGAAGTTTGGCCGCAGGTTCCTCCACCCTCCCCTTTGTAAGCATCTCCGCGCTCCCCACCCGACCCCTCCGACACTCCCCTGCCCTCCGCCTCGTTGAGGTTCGCGCCCCAGAAATTCACTACGTACAGTTTGGTGTGAATTTATCTTCAGATGAAATAAAACCCCTCATCGGCTCTTTTCCCAGTAAATTGCTTATAGCTAGATGTCCCCCTTCTGGCCGCTGCGTGGCGGGCAGGATCTTACTTCTCCCACCAGGGATCAAACCTGAATCCCCTGCAGCAGCAGCAGCTGAGTCTTAACCACGGGACTGCCAGGCAAGTCCCACCCCTCGTCTGCTATTAAGACTCTCATCCGAGGCAACGTGTTGGTGGTGAAGGCCAATTTCTCCTCTCTGCTCCCAAGGCTGTCCGTAGACTTGACCACTCACTGCAGAGTCCTCATCTTTTAAGTTCCCAATTGTCCTGTTTGTGAAATGAAACGTATTCATTCTGGAAGAGGGAAACAGAGCAAGATACTTACACTGCCAGGGAACTTGCCCTAGCATTTCCTCGAATTCTGAGAGGAAACCAGATATTAACTGAGCACCATCTTCCTTTCAGATGAAGGAGCAAGTTCAGACAGTTTGGTTTGCCCAAGTTCAACTAGCAAATAGGGGAGGTGGAATTTGAAATCAGACCTCTGACTTGCAAGTTCAGCACTTGCAACTGGAAGAGGCCTTAGCAACCACCCTTATTAAGGAGGTGAGGAGATAGGACTTATGTCAAATGACTTTTCCAAGCCCAACACACAGGGAAATCCAGCCAGGCGGCAAGTGTATCAGCCTATGCATGCGTGCTCAGTCGCTCTGTCGTGTCCCACTCTTTGTGACCCCATGGACCCCCACCAGGCCCCTCTGTGCATGGGACTTCCCAGCCAAGAACACTGGGGTGGGCTGCCATTTCCTCCTCCAGAGGATCTTCTCAACCCAGGGATCGAACCCGCGTTCCTGTGGCTCCTGCATTGAGAGGTGGACTGTTTATCACTGAGCCGCCTGGGAAGCCCATATCAGCCTATAGGTTTTTGTTATTTCACTTCTCTCTTCCTCCAAATGGCTTTGTTCTCTTTATCGATAGTATTGAACATGCTGTTTACTAAAGACCATTTAACAATTCTTCAGAGGGTATAAATTACAAATAAAAAGGAGGATCCCAGATTAAGAGTTTCTTAATTCAGATCTGGGACCTTTTCAGTTAGAACATGTAGGCTCCTACTAACTCCTGCCTAAACATGAACAAAACTGCAAATGAAATGGTGACCCCGTAGGCTCTATGGCAGTGCGGATACAATGTCATAACTTGCTGTGAGCCATCCCGGTAGAGTCAGAATCCTCTTAGAAAAATCCTTCAGCCTCTCTCCTTCATTTTATATGGAACAGCAGCTATTAGTAACTAGCTAATACTTAATTTTTAGAGACAGATACAGTGTGCTAAATGACTTGTCTGCATTAAATCTCATTTAATTCTTACCGCAAGAAGATGGGACACTGTTACTCTACAAGCAACAGTCCGCCTACACTAGCAACGGATTTTTAAAAATGCATCCTTTATTTTTGGTTGCACTGGGTCTTCACTGCTGCGTGGGTTTTCTCTAGTGGCAGTGAGCAGGAGCCTCTCGAGCTGTAGTGCGTGGGCTCCTTATTGCGGTGGCATCTCTTGTGGAGCACAGGCTCCAGGGCATGTGGGCTCAGTAGTTGGGCCACATGGGCTTAGTTGCTCTGGGGCAGGTGGGATCTTCCCACACCAGGGCTCGAGTTCATGTCCCTTGCAGGCAGGTTCTTATCCACTGTATCGCCAGGGACGTCCTAGCAATCGTCCTAAGATACGATTATGATGGTCCTGGTGTGCACCGCGGAAGTGACGACGGGTGCCACTTCCTGGAGCGTTGACATTACTTGACAGCAACTGAAGACCTTTCCCAAAAGTTCTTTACAGAAATTTATTATGAATGCAAAACTCACGTGGATTCTTTTAAGCTAAAACAAGAGATCAGAAAAACACGTCCTGTCTGGAGGTGGAGAGGAAGGCAGCTTCAGGCTGTGTTCTTCTGCCTCAGCGAATCCTCTTTTTCTTTAAGGTGGACCATTTTTAAAGTCTTTATTGAATTTGTTCCAATATTGCTTTTTTTTTTTTTTTACCTTTTTGGCCCGGGAGGTATGTGAGATGTTAGCTCCTCCACCAGGGATTGAACCTTCACCTCCTACACTGGAAGGTGAGGGCGTAACCTCTGGTCCACCAGGGAGGTCCCTCAGGGAATCCCTTTTGGCAGAAAGTTTGATGGGCAAACCGAGAGGGCCACAAAATACTGGGGTGGAGGGGTGGGAACAAGTCTTTAATGTCACCTTTACGTGTTTAACATTTTTTAAGAGCCCTGTTTCTCCTCATACACTATATATATGATCGGTATTTAGGCCAACCATATATATATATACATACATTTGAACATGAAGCTTCAGAACTGTCTTATAGAAGATTGGTTGAGATAGATTCTGGGGAACATTTTGCTCATTCCTTCCTTCACTCATCCCTTGCTCTGTCCGACACACCACATGGTCACAGAAGCCATTTAAAATGATCTACCCCACACAAAAAGTAAACAAAGGTGAAATTAATTCCAATTTACTCTATTTCACCCAATATATGCAGAGAATTATTATTTCACAAGTAATCAATATCAAAAAGGGTTAAGTTACTTTATATTCTTCTTTTCGTACTAAGCCTTCACAATCTGGTGTGTATTTTACATTTGCGATCCAGACTAGCACCATGGCAAGGACCCAGGGGTCACCCGTGGAAAGTGCAGCAGAGGAACCATCAGGGGTTCACCTCTTCAAGGTCTGCATCTCACAGATGAGGAAACCGAGGCCCAGAGAGGCGAAGTGAGCCTCACAGTTAACAACGGGTCAGACTCCCAGTCCAAGGCTCTCGATTTAAAATGTGATTTTAATACTGAATACTACATGCCTATGTTTGGGTCATCATTTTTTACAATTAATTTTTATTGGAGTTGCTTTATTTTTATTAATTTTTAGTCTAAGTTTTATAGTTGCTTTATTTATTGATTTTGAGTCTGAGACTCTTGAGAAGTCTGTGTGTGTGTGTGTAGTTGATGTTCTTTTCTATAAGTATGTGTCTAATTTTAAAGTAAAACAAACAACTCCTGATTAAAAAGACTTTCAGGAAATGTTATTCAGCAGCTCTTTCAAAGGACGAGTTTAAACACCAACCTTCAAGCACGCACCCTCATCAGGATCCATTAGTTTAATCCTTCTTGAGTGTTAGTCCCTCGGTCATGCCCAACTCCTTGCGGCCCCGTGGACTGCAGCCCATCAAGCTCTTCTGTCCCTGGGATTTTCCAGGCAAGGATACTGCAGTGGGTTGTCATTTCCTTCTCCAGGGAATTGTCCCAGCCCAGGGATTGAACCCAGGTCTCCTGCACTGCAACCAGATTCTTTATCAACTGAGCTATGAGAAAAGTTCTGAATCCTTCTTTAAGGGAAATGAAAAGACGTGAACTTGACCAGCCTTCTGCTTCCTATGCAGTCAACAGCCCACAGCAGATTCCTGCAGTTCGCAGGACGTTCACGATGAGAATGTAGGCACACACCTCCCTCCAGAGGAGCAAAAGGTATTGCAGGACAACGAACAGAATCCCCGTCACAAGAACTGGTGCAGGGTAGACACACAAAAACCTGCCTTACGGGATTATGAAACAAGTGAAAAGCAAAGCTGGCCTGTGTGGTAACTGACACCTTAAACCCATTTATTGCGTTTTTTAATAAACACTCTTAAGAGATGGAATTGTAACCTGGCCCCGTGGCCTCTGAAGGACCTGTTCTAACTTACTGATCTGCTGCACTTTTTTTTCTGTCAGTTGCTTTATCAATTTTATATAAAGCCAGAAATCAAGTGGATGGTATAAAATGTGCTGTATCCATGGAAAAAACATGAGATGTCTTTGAGCATGAAATCCGAGAAGCGTTTGGGCGTCCTGATAAAACGATAGCATTTGGCTTAGCAATATCCAGGACGCCTGGAAGACAGTTATTTTAACAATTGATGGCTGTTAATTATTTGTCCTCACACATTACTTTCTTTGTGCTTCATACCTTCTTCCTCAAGCCTTCCTGAGACCCCCTTTTTTCCTATACATTTTTCACACCTCCCTTCGTTAAAGTCATCCACTTATGCTATGGTTTTTAAAATAACAAAATTGTAAAGAAATTTGATGACCATTTTGTGTGATGAGACGTGCTCCCATGAAGCAAAGTGGGTTATCCATTCCAGCATCCCCTCCCCACCCCAGCAAGCCCGGCCCACGCTCACATGCTGGGCGGCAGGGGGCAGGCTCCCAACGCTGCTGCTGATGTTGGCATCATTTAGTGAAAGAAACCAGGCTGGGCGAGACCAAGCGCCTCCTGACATTCATGCCCACCCCTGGGGCTAGGGTACGCCCTGTGTGTCAATGTGGGACGTCATCAGCTTCTCAAACAAGCGGAGGTCGTGTTCAAGCTTAGGACCTTCCCTTGAGGAGGAGGTCAAGACGGGGGAGTAGGAAGTGGCGCTAACACCCGCCCCCCCACTCCACAAAAATACATCTGTATCTGGAACGATTCTCACAGGATACCACCAGAACCACCTCTGGTAATCAGTACGTTCAAACTTCCAGTCTATACTTGGGAAGAAATGGCAACACATGGGCATATGAGCCTTGGCTTCTACCAGGTCTCCCTTTCTCCCATATTACAGTGACTTGGATTTCTGAATAATGCATCAGCTGACCCATGGTTGCCCAAGCACTCTAGCTAACACTGTTGTCAAACGGTCTCACGTGGGCAAAGTCAAAGCAACAGTCCAGGTTAAGATGCACCTGTTCCCCTGGCTGGAGAGCTGTGCTGATGCCAAGGTTCTGGGGAGCAGAAGGCTGCAGGGGTGGCCCTGTCCCCGACGTTGCTCAGGCTGGTCACCTTAAAGTGGGTGAGACCCGGTCGCTGGACAGAGGGCTGGAGGGCATGAGTCAACCCACATCAACTCCCAGTCATCATGGCTTGGGTGGGGACGGAGGCGGGGCCCAGGGGGAGGGGTTGCAACTGATGTCACAGCCCCATCTTTAAGAAACACAGTGTATCATTCACTTGAGTATTTATTGGGCATTTACAATGTTTTAGACACAATTCTTAGGTGCAGGGACACAAAACCCAACAAAGGTAAAAACCCCTGCCCCGTGGAGTTTATTCTAGTAAGAGGCTGGGAGGTGAGGGAAAGACACACGACATGTGTGAAGAAAATTCAGACACGTATGTACAGGCAGAACGCGGACACTGTGTGCTCGGCTCTAGGCCACGACACGAAGCGACTATCGCGGTAGAACAAGTCACATGAAGTTTGTGGTTTCCCAGTACATATAAAAGTGATGGTCACATGTGAGTGCAGTCTGTGCGCAGACATTATACCTGAAAAAGTTCATTTAAAAATCCTTTATTGCCAGCAAACGCTAACCATCACCTGAGGTGTCAAGGTGTAACCTTTTTGCTGGCAGAGGATTTGAAAGACAGCAAGCGTTACCTGGTGACGCAGGGGCACGAGTGAGCCAGGGTGCTGGGAGACGGCAGCAGACGCACTCAGCACGGGGCTGCCCCAGACCTTCAACCGGTGAAAGAACCTCAGTATCTGCGAAGTGCGGTAACGCGGGGACAGCCTGTCAGGCAGCCTGTTAGAGCAGCTTTAGAAAAGCAACGCAGAGCAAAGGTGACCGGGGCTGTAGGAGCCTCAGCTGAGGGGGCAGAGCGCACGCCAGGGAGTGGTCAGGACAGATCACCGCGAAGGGGACGGTCAGGCTTGGCAGAGCCAAAACTCAGGGCAGCTCCACACACACGTTCTGGAACTGCCTCCACCAGGGGAACTGAATCTCGAAACCAAAAGGCATGTCAGGGTACCGGAAGGCACTAACAGACCTCCTGAGGCCTTCCTCTTTGGCCCAGATGATTAAACAATTAAAGACCAGGCCAAAAAAAAGGTTACTTAAAAAGAACAAACAAAAATACAAACACCTGTATAACACAGTACAAGTATGTGGCAGGCCCTGTTTTAAGTACTTAATAGAAACTTCGATTAAAAAAAACCCCAGGTTTCTTACAGAAATCGTTAAGAGAGAAAAGAGTGTAATGAATCCCAACACACCCATTAGTACTCTGTCTCAGCAACTGCTGACCTGCTATTCTTCTTCATCCACCGCTGTCCTTTGGGGACTCAGGAAGGATGGAGAATTTTGAGTCACAGGCATCCTATTCATTTCACCCAGTTAGACTTCAGTCCAGGCTCTGAGGGAACCATGTCAAGCATGAATACCATTATGACATCTGGTAAAGGAACAATCCCTTACTATCACCTGACATCTCCACGCTTACTTTTCCCTGTTTGTCTGAAAAGAAACCCCAAACAGCCCATCTTTTTAAAACTGGTTTCATCTAACCAGGGTCCAGCTGAAATCCACAGCACTGGGACACAGCTCTTAGACCACTTTTCCTTTTTATTAGACATCTCTTTCCCTCCCCACTGCCCTTTTCCTGAATTCCACTGACCACATTCTCCCAGCATCGTGGATCCTGCTCCTGTGAGCTCACGTTTCCTGTAACCTGACAACCACAGCAAGAGGCTTCGTGGGTTGAGGTCCAGTCTTTCTGGGGAGAGGCAAGGTACTGTCTAGGGGATTCCGTGAACCTCTTTTCACACCACCGTGGGAACACCGAGGAAGTCAGTGGCTGAGTTCACTTTCACGGGCCTGATCCAGCCCCGGCCAAGCTCCCCTGAGCTCCCCTCAGTGTCCTTCACAGGAACCCCATGAAGCAGGCACTGTGCTGAGTTCCATGCACTGGTGGCATCTGACTGCCTCACAGGGTCAGGCTCCCCCCCTTCATCGCCCTGAGACGCTCCCACGGGGCTCTGGGGACAAACGTGGCGTCTGACGCCAGCAAAGTGCCTCGTATCCTCAACCGCCCCTCTGGGGGACCCCCTTTCCTTGCCCCATTTAAACGCTGGCTGTCCGGAGGGCAGAGACATCATCAGACACTGCACCCCCCATGGTTGGCCCCCCGCATCCCAGCCCGCTGGAGACTCAGGCGTGTCTCTCATGGACTGTCTAAAACCAGGCCTGTCCTAATCCAGGACCGTCCTTCCAAAATGCTGGCCTCGGTTCCCTGAGCATCTAGCCTTCGATACTCTCCGCTCCCCGGGGCAGCCACGCACGCACCCGCTGTACCGCAGACACGAGCCACAGGGGCGCCTGCGCCTGGACAGCTTTAACCGCTCGCCCCTGCCCGCCCCCCTCCAGCTGAGGCACCTGGGCCCAGGGCCCTGCCACCCTGTCACGAACAGGTTCACGACCCCAAGAGAGCGATGTGGCAGATGTGTAAAGGGTCAAATTTTACCCCAAGATGCTGTGGTTGTCCAGCCTTGAAACGACTATGCGGTGATAAGAAATGCAGAAAAGCTCAGAGAGCTGGAGACAGCTCTGCTCACCCAGATGACACCCTTGCTATTCTGGAAAAAAAGGACAAAGACTAGTGTGGCTCCTCCAGGTGGTATGAGGGCCCCCTCCCGGCGGCCGCGGCTCCCAGCCTTCACAGCAGGAAGTAGAGTGATATAGAAAGTGAAGGAAAGCTGGAAACCAAAGTCACCAAGTCCACAAGTCTTCATTCCTCAAATTCAAGCCCAGAGGTTCCCACAGCGCTTCAGCTGGGCCTAAGATCTCCGGAGAACACGGGTGCAGGAAAGCTATCTTTTCCTTTGGAAACCAGCTTAAATGATTTCAGACCCAACATTATAACCTCCCCCAGAAAGCTGATAAATGCCCTTATGTCCAAGGCAACACAAACCCAAAGGATATGAAAGTTATAAAAACTCCAACCAAAATGCAGGGACTGTAACAACCTAGTCCAATTCAAGAGACAGAACATGGAGCATTCTTGTTTTATGACCACCAGGGGTTGAAAACCTTATCTATCTGACGCAATCACAGGAAATCTTCACAAGAAATTAAATAGTGAGGATCTGCTCTAGCTTCTGGACTTTTAGAAATGTCAACCTTCAGAGCCCACAACACTCAAGATGCCCTTCGACTGAGTTCTTTACCAGCTTCTAGAAGAACTTTCTCAGCTCTTCACTTTCTGAGCTGAGAGGTTAATGAAATCATAGCCACAAAATAGGATGGGCCCTCAACCAAGAAACAGCAAGCTGCTTGCACTGTATTCAACAGAAACTAACAAAAAGAACAGATCTTCTCCAACCAGTCTTGGTACCAAACTACAAAACTCTTCAACCTTGAGTCCACCATCATCAAGGAGAAGCAAAAGTTGAAGAAAACTTGACGTCGGCCCTGAAGGCGGACTCACGTTTGATCAGACCCAGGAAGCCGGCCGCCGCGGCGCCCACCTCTTCACCCCGAGACCAGGCTCAAACACTGTGCTCCCGGGCGGGGGAAGGGGCCTGTCCCTGAACTGCTTCATCAAAGGAAAAATAAGGACTCGGGCTGCAGAGGAGATTGCGGTGACTCCGCGCTTCCATGAAACCACCCAGATCCCTCACAGTCAACTCTGAGAGAAGAAACGCCTGCATTTGTTAAGGGATTAGAAAATCGACAAAATAGGACAGAAAACCAGGTATGTCCAAAGTGGACAAAATGATGTCCCGGCCTTTGGGCCAAGAGACCCCAAAAGCTCACCCCTGCAAATGGAAAAGTCACTGCGCAACCAGTAAGTCAGGGACACCAAACCCATGAGGTGCGCAAATTCTACTGCGATGGGAGCCAGAAGGGGGCTCTGGGCGTTTACCTGACAGGGCTCCTTCTTCCAGATCTCCTGCCAAGAGTCAAACAAGGGAAGCGACATCAGACCCGTCCGGCAAGAAGGCTACAGTGGTTCCCACTCAGCCACAGCTACAGCCCAGAACCCAGACGGGGAAAGGGCCACGTCAGCACCTTGTCAGAAAGAAGGCACCTTGGGCCAGAATCCCCCTGCAGGCCCCTGTCCAGGCGCGCCATAACCCACTTCCTCTTGGCAGCCTGTGACGAGGACTGGCCGGCCAACCAATACTGGCTCTGCCCAGGGAAACTGACTCCAAGCTCAGCGGCTGCACTCGATTCAGCAGAAACGGCACTGAGGAGCCTGACCAGGAGCCTGGATGAAGCTCCCCTGGCCGGGGAGGAGGCCCCGGCCCAGGCCAGAGCCAGAGCATCCTGAAGGTGACGCCCCCGAAAGGGCGCCGGGCTGCTCAGCCCCTGTGTTTTCTCTGTTGTGCTCACTGTATAGTATTTCAGAGGGGACACAAGTGTTTCGCTGAAATTATATTTCATATTTGAACTTTTTTCAAGTCGGGAAAGGAGATTATTATGAAGATAAAATTTAAGCGGCCTCAGCTGACCCTGCCCCTCC
Source organism: Muntiacus reevesi (assembly GCF_963930625.1). NCBI lineage: Eukaryota > Metazoa > Chordata > Mammalia > Artiodactyla > Cervidae > Muntiacus > Muntiacus reevesi. The sequence goes on from NC_089268.1 coordinate 48,104,770, forward strand.
GCCAATAACCCACCGATTCTCAAACAAGCAGGGGCAAGCTCTAGTTTAGGGGAAACCAGGTTCATCTACACAAATTTTTTTGATTCCGGGGCTAAAATCGGCATTTCTCATGACACACCCTGTAGCTCCTGTACTTAGAATCCAAAGGCTTCTCTCCATGTCCACTGCTACCATCCTACACCAAGCCACCATCATCTCTCACACGGGTCATAATAAATACCCAGCCGGTCCCTATCCCTTGCCTCCTGGTCAATTCTCCATGAAGGCAGAGTGATTGCAGTTCTTTAAAAACAAGTCAGATCACATCATTCCTCTGCTCAAGACCTTCCAGGCGCCTACCACCCAGTCTAGGCCACTGCATTCCATCTCCTTGACCCAACCCCGCCCCCAGTGTGGCTACAATGCTCTGGCTTCTGGGGTCTGGAACATGCCAGGCACACTTCTGCTTCAGGGCCTTTGCACTGGCTGTCTGCTTTACCTGGACCATTATTCTCTCCCAATAGGCACACGACTCACAGACTTTTGCCCAAATATGGCCTCTTCTAAACGTGCACACCTTCACTGCCCCAGGCAGTGCTATTTCTTCCATGAAATTTACTAAGCTGATATATTGTTTTCCTTAGCTTGATGTTTTGTCTTCCTATTAAAATGCAAACTACCTGAAGGTAGTAACTTCTGACTGCTTTACACAGCTGACCCTGCTCCTCCCTCAGTAACCCATGGATCCAAGCCAGTGCAAGCTTCAATTTAACGAAAACTAGGATTACCCATGGAACTTGCCTTTGATTTACTGCTGTGTCTCCCAAACCCAAAACATCCTAATGTTGATGAATGAATGAATGAATGAATAGGCCACATATTTGAAAGTGAAATAGCTTATGAACTAGCTCAGCAAAGAATAGAAAAGATGAAAAGTAAGTACACTATAAATAATTACCAGTACACATAGAAGGAAGCTGCGATAAACGATCATATCAGCAGCCAACTGAATTCTCTGTATCGGTGAATCTCCCTTTCATAGAAACAATGGCCTTATAGTCCAATGATTCCAGGTGGGTCTTTGGTACAAACAAAGCAAAGACAACTTGCCCAAGTTTGTCCAAAGTGCCTTTACACTTACACAAAAGGCGGGAATGCTCAATATGTTTAAATAATTACAATGCTTTAAAAGCAACATTGCAGAAGATAAAAATATACAAAAATAAAATTGTATAAAGTTCATTAAAACAGTGGCTTAAATAAATCCTCTATCAATACCACAGAGGTAGGGAATGGACCTAGACAACAGAGCTCAGAGCTGTTTACATAATTACATGAAAACATGAAAAGCGGCCCCCAGGGACACCGCAGTAAAAACCATTTGGTTAAAATCAGCAGCCCACCCTCCAGGGGCAGCTCAGTGCACAGGCGCAAAACCTAACTGAAGGAAAATCGCTGGACAGGATACAGTTCTGCTTCTATTTGCCCCTTTTCATCTTGGCTGCCTTCTCCTTTCTTTTTTTCACATGTTTAGGAATTTTGTTTTTTCTTTTCTCTCTCTGGGCTTCCTTGACCATCTTTTTTCTTTCCTGTAAAACAAAAATAAAAAGTATGAGGATCTCCTGGCGGTCCAGTGGCTAAAGCTCTGCCGTGCAAGGCTCACGGCGTGGGTCCCCCTCCTGGTTGGGAATGAACGTCCCACGCATGCCCCAGCAAGACAGCGCGGGATGTGTGTCGCCATTAAGACCCAACACCGCCAAATCAATTAGTGCTTTTTAAAAAAAAAAAAGTTTGGAAAAAATCAAAAGCAAAAAACCTGCAAATTTCATTCATTCTGAGTAGTCACATTATTATTACAACTAAATTTTTAATATATGTAAAAAGATAAAAGGTGAGTGTCACAGAAAAAAACTGAAAATGATTATGGCTTGGTGGTGGAACCGGGGGTGAAAACTGTCTTTACAATTTCTTCAGACATTTCAAGACAGTCAACACAGATGCCCATGGGGACATTATTAAATGTATGCCACTACTTTTCTTTATATGGTTCGTATTCTAACAGAAATAAATGTTGAAATGAGAGACAAAATACATATTTCCAGGAGACAAAGAGAGAACGTGTACTAGAGAGCTGGGGATGTCTCTTGGAAGTCTTGGAACCCACACTCTCCAGGGTTTAAAGGATCAGGCTAAGAATAAGGAATAAAAAAAAAAAAGAATAAAGAAATAACAGTCACTCAGCCGTCATGGATCATTGCATCAGTTGTGTCTCTTATGTCTACAGGCAGGAGTGTAAGAAATATCTGAGATTCTGAAAATGGGGAGCTGGGCTGTAAAAATGCCCCTGGAATGGTTCTTTGGTACTTCACCGACAGGGCCACTCCAGCATCATTTGTACAAGTGCATCACAACCACTTCTAATCAATGCGCTGAAACTAGTGTGTCCTCTCCCTGGGCAGTGCCCAGGGGCTCCTAGAAGCAGCCCAATCTCCAGATGATGCTACCACCAAAGTGACGTTCACACTTCAGGAACTAAAAACTGAAACTTCAGCTACTCTGATCCAGACATCTGAGTACACAGTCTCAAGGGACCGCGTGGGCGTGTTGACAAACGTGGGAACATGCACTCTCGTCTAACCTTTCTATCAACTTCAAGGTTGGCAGGGGGCTTCCTGGAGCCGGCGTGATCCCCCTGCTCCTCAGAGTCTGTGTCAGAGTACTCCGCGCTCCCTGCATCTTCTGAATCAGAACCAGTCTCTTCCCGAACCTGACTTTCCAGGAGTGCAGGGACCTTGAAAACATCACAGGACCATGTTATTCTCAACAAGCCAGCTACCTACTGGCATTCAATGTGTTAATGACAGAATTCAGATTTCAGCCTCACAGACAGACTTTGAAAAATGACATCCTGTACTGAAACATCAGAACAACAGGATCCATGCTCAGCAGGAAGCCTGAAGCAGCCATTCCAGGATGGCTCAAGGACGCTCCCAACAGGGGGGAGCCACCCAGATCAACAACAGGACTGTTCCACACCCTGCAGCACAACTGGCGGGCTGAGCCGGGATTTGGAACACAGATAGGAGAAAAAAGTGAACATATCTGGATAATTTCACAGCTGTTGGCCTGCAGATTAAATTTCAAGTGGAACATTTGTTAATCCAAGAGGGAAGACAATCTTTAAACAAGAAACATGTTCACTTTTTTCCCTGAAGGTTAGCAGTTTTTAAAGTAGCAGGAAGCATTTTGTAAAGCACGAGGCCTTCTTTTCATTAAAAGAAAAAAAAAAACAACAGATCTTTACACGGTGATGGTACAAATAGGCTTCCTGGCCAGTGGTAACAGAATCTTCTTGCTCTGGAATTCAAAGCACAACTATCCTCGTCACACCTGCCACAAAAAAACCAGAAACGCAGAATCCAAGAATTCTCCTAGTCCGATTCTTCCCACAAAAGAGAGTCAATTTTCAAAATGTAAACCACAAACCTTCATATTAAAACATTCATTAAGAACATCAAAAGAAGTTAAGAGTCACCTTTATTACTGCTTGAATTAGAATTAATCTCTGCTGATTGAAAATGTTAAGACACAATGAAGCTGCTGTAAGAAAAAACACTACCGGAATCTGCACCGTGAGACGGCAGGACCCGTGAGCCAGCCTTCAGCAGCCTGCGCGCCAGGGCGAGACCAGCCGCCACTGCTGTTTCCAGTTGGCTGTAGAAACATCTAGAAGCATGTGGGTACTGTTAACAGCTTCACCAGCGAAGACAGGATACACAACAACAGACCTCTGCCTCAGCAACCACAGACCGACTCAGGGGCAGAGCAAACAGCACACCTCCTGTGCCCACAGCTCAGGCTCACGGTTAGAAGGAAAGAACACAATGGCCACAGACTGTGAAAGCGTCTATACCAGTAACAGCGCACCACTGTTATTTCAACGCTAAAACTACTTGACACACAATTTTATACCCTTTTGAATTTTCATGTAAACGAACACACGTTCTTCATACCTTCTGAACACCCGACAGATCTTTCTTCAGTCCCGTGACAGTTTGGTATAGAATCTTAAAACCAAAGAGACAAAAAAAAAAGAAAGAAAGAAAAGAATGAGCATAAAACTGAACACTGAAATCCGCTGCAATATTAAGAAAGGGTACTGCTGCCAGCTAAATGATACCTCGTGTGAGCATAAAAAGGAGTCCAGACTGTGTCTCAGGGCACAGAGAGTCTAGCGTGGGTGTGGTTCTCCCCCACAACCACACAACCACAGCAGGTCTGCACGCCCCGGCCGGGGCCTCTGCTCACCGGTGGTGGCCTGGGGGCTCTTATGGATATACAGCTGTAACCGATCAGAGACAGGCATTCCTAACTCTGAACCTCAGCTACGTGCAATGTTTTCTACTCCCCCAAATAACTCCATTCCTTTCTCATTATCATGAAAAGGTATATGTAGTCAATATTATTAACATTTTTAATGTCATCAAAAATTGGGGGGAATTTTCTCTCTCATATAATGACCCATACAATGCCTCAATTTTGTTTCTTGGCCCACAAAGCCTTAAATATTTACTATCTGGCCCATTAGCAGAAAAAAATTTTCCAAACCTTGAGACGTGTGTCAATGGATCTAGCACAATAACCATTTACAGCCTGGACTTCTTTACACATCTTCCTTTCCTGCGATTACAGCCCGTTTGACTCATTCCTTTCGTAAAGGCCAGTGGACTGATGTCCTCCACAAGCAACGGACGCAGAGGGCGTGCTATGCGAAGGGAATGAGCCGTCTCACTAGTTCAAAGGCAACGCTCACGACCCGGCTTCCCTGGTGCACTCGCTGAGGACACACCAAGCTACTCACGTTGTCCTGCTGGGCGTTCATGGCCAAGTCCTCTTCCTTCAATTTCATCATTATATCCATGTCCCTCTCATAGTTTTTCACTTCATTCAAGGTTCTAGGGATGTAAGCTCGCTTGAACACCTAACAGAGGCGAAGAAGAGTGACCTGGAGACGGAGTCACGGCTCCTCACGCGCAGCGAGCCTGCCCCCGCCCGCAGTCACGGGGCGGCCGTCACCGCCGTCACGCCGGGCGCGGAGCCTCAGCCGGGCTGTCCGCACACTTGGCGCGGCCCGTGCTGTGTGCTGGGCACAGGAGTCAGTGACTAACGATGAAACGCGGAATGATACCCAGTTTCCCTTGGAATAGCACCCCTCCTCTGTACTCCAGGACGTGGCATTTCTGAGTGGCACAGAAAGGAGCCGCCGTGAGCAAGCACTGCCTGGCTGCGAACGACACAGGGCGAGGTCTTCCGGGGGAACAGCGTCTACCCTGTGCTACAGCTGGGAAGCATGGGCTGCCTTATGCTCACCCATCACACCAAGAGCTCTGAGAGTTATTTTTTTTAAAAAGCCTCCTATTGATCACTTTCACAAAAAACATACTGACTCCCAACATCTTAAAAAAATCTTCCTTTTTATCAAACGTAAATATATAAAATCTACAATGTTACTGGATATCAACACTTAGATCGCTTAAAAATTCACATTAACAACAGAAACAGACTTGCAGACTTATGGTCTGAGAACACACTTACGGTCGCTGGGGGGGGAAGGACGGGGGGAAGGGATAACGAGGGAGTTTGGGACGGACGTGCACACACTGCTGTATTTAAATCGGGGTCACCAACCAGGACTACTGCATGGCTCAGGGGTCTCTGCTGAGTGTGGCAGCCTGCACGGGAGGAGGGCCTGGGGGAGCACGGACACGTGTGTGTGCGTGCCTGAGTCCCTTTGCCATGCACCTGAAGCTATCACAGCGCTGTTTGTTCATCGACCATGCCCCAGTACAAAGTAAAAAAAAAATTCACATTAGCAAACCAAAATCAGCTTTTCCTTCTTGAATCACATCCTCCAGTCGGTTCTGTAAAAATGTTCTCCATGCAGGACTAGGGGCAAACAAGCGGGAATGGAAGGACATAATGGGATGTAAGCTACACAACTTGGGTCAATTTAATCATGTAACATGTTATCTCAAGAAAACATTATCATCATTTAAAATACTGCACATCTAATAAAATCAAGATCATGTCCCAGCAATACATTTTAAAAAAAAGACCCTGGGACACAAGTGTTTCCAAGGCTCTAACAGATGATCAATCTTACCTCCTCATCCACATGATCTTGGCTGGACCTTTCCTCCTTGGTCCTTTGAGATGCTATTTCCATGGCCTTGGAAAGAAAACAAAAATCACCTTCCTTCATATTCAACCCACAGAACATACATCCATTACCCAGAAACCTGGCTTTACCACTGGCTTTTTACTATAGTTTGATCCCTCACTTGTGAAATCAGAAGGAAAAGATCTCTGGAAGCTGTCATGATGAACAAAAATGATGCTAAACTCCAAGTCCTCAGAAGTGACAAAGAAATGCCACCACTACCGCTATTTCCTGTTCCTCCCAGTCTCGGTCCCGCCTCACCTTCGAGAGATACGCATCCATGTTCTCGGGTGTAACTGACGGATCTGTGACAAATTCAAAGAGCTCCCGCACAGTCATCACGGCAACGCCATGCTTCAGAAAGAAATCTGCCAGAGAAGATGCTTGTGAGAGCTCTGCGAGGGAAAAGGCTGCTATTCCAACCTCTCCACAGACAGATAAAATTCACCATCGCTGAGCCAAGGGTGTCAGTATCACTGAGTCAAACGGTTCAGTGCTGCAGTTCTCTATCCACAGTTTAGCAGAGTACAGAGCCACAGGCGCAAACAAGTCAGGGAGAAACGTGGGTCCCACTCACCATTGACATTGGCGCAGTCCTTTCTCAAGAATTCCAAGGCGTGCGGGTGGTCGTGCTCCACGGACTGAGACACGTCGATGATGTACACACCTCCGCTGTGGTACCTGCGTGGGCCAGGGCACAGGGCTGAGCCAGGCTGCCACCACACTGCCACAGGGGTGGGCACGGGGGCCGAGGGGACACCGCCGCTTGCCTGTGTCTTACTTAAAACTTTCTATCTTAAGAGCAACAGAAGACACTGACAAAGTGAACGAGGTGGATAAGGAAAAGAGCCACTGTGACTGACAAGAGATGGAAACTGAGAAAATATCCAAAGTCCTTTTGACTCCACCAGTGATCAGAGCAGTCAATCCTGTGACTGAGGCCACCAAACACGTCCTACCCTGTGGAAGACAACTTGAAAACTGAGAATCCAGATGACTTCTGGGATTGGGATTTAGTTCATGTCCCTAAAGGATCCGAGGGGACTTGTGGAGGCTCTCATGGGCTACCCACTCACAGCATGTTGAATTCACTGAGGTCCGCATGCACCAGCCTGGCGTCCTGGTACATTCTCCTCATGTACTCGATCACTTGCATGTACAACTCCCGAGCCTTGGACTCTGATAATTGGACGTTTTTCAAGAGTGGTGCTGGCCTTGAACAAAAATAAAGTGAACAACTCAGATAAGCAGACTCAAGTTTTTCTTGCTTTCTGCTACACGGACACACATTCTTTTCTTTTATGGCTCACACTGACCACTTTAGTTCACTCTAGAGATACAGTTCTAAAAAGCTGTCCATAAACAGGTGCTCTGCCAGATAAGACATTCCTCAAAAACAAGGTGAGCTCTGCTGCTCTGAAGCATTTTGAGACTTAAAAAGGTTAAACAAATTAAAAACCCATGTACTAACAGAGTGGGAAAGGCTTATTAAAAAACATCCCAAGGCAAAAGGAACTATTGAAACGGGAAATATGCATATATTGGAAGACTCAAAGCACTTAAAAATACAATGCTGGGCGTGTAATTACTAGCCCTCCTGTGCACTCACATGTCGTCTTTGCCGATGAAACCCATGACGAGAACATGACTTCGCAGCAGGATGGGTTCTGGGCACGGAATCTCTGCTGTGTTTAGCCTGTGATATGAAAGCAGGCAAAAAGGACAAATGAGAAGCTAAAACAAACAATCTAAAGCATCTAGTCTGAAACACCTGACAGTGCACTTGCTTGCAGCGTACAAGACGGCCAGGGCTCTGAGCAAACAGCACCCAAGCCTCTCGATTTATTACTTCATTTCATAAACTCTAAGACGCCTGGAACTTTAAGTGGCACCGTTACACGTCACAGAGAATGGTGACTGAACTAGGTCCCACAGCCTCTAACACCCAGCTCAAAGCCAGACGTGTTAAAACTATGAAGACACAGGCCCCTAAGAACTGACGAAATACAGAAGGTATGTTTGCGATTCTTCTTTGAGTTGATCAGTGTGAACAACGATTAATAAAAATAGTGGACTCATGGCCAGTCGCTAATTGAGCATAACATTTCAAAAGGACTTTCAAGCAAGTAGACTTGGTTGTTGTTCAGTTGCTAAGTCCCAACTCTTTGAGATATCATGGACTGCAACATGCCAGGCTTCCTTGTCCTTCACTATCTCCCTGACTTTACTTAATAATATGAAAATACCCAGTGTATGACACCTAGATATAGCATATAAAAGGTTAAAAGACATTTGAAAGAGAGAAAGAAAATCTTCATTATTTAAAGCATATTTAAAACTCCAAATGAGGAAGCTTGAAGATGCCTTTACTTAATACAAAGGTGCCAAGGCAAAGAATATATAGATGTGTCCGGGGTCGGACTGAAGAAAAGGAAACTACGATAGAGAGTTCAGAGCCTAACAAAACAGTCTAAGACTCCAACACCTGCACAAAACGACACATCATTCTCCCAACCTGATTGTGTCGCTTCCCTGCTTCAAATCCTGCAGGCTCTTTATCACCCTCACGGTAAACTCGAAACCTTCTCACGAGGCTCCCAAGGCTTTTCATGTGACCCAGCCGTGGCAGAATTCTTCTGCAGTGGGTTTGTATGACAGAGAAAAGGCGGTTCCTCCTTGCCCAGCAACATCTCCTCTGTTTACCTCTGCACATCTCAGGGACTGGACGTGCCCTGAGAGCCCCGGGCCTTGACAGAATCACAGCAGGTCTGCTGGGAGCCAAGTGCCGGGACTGACAGGCAGACACGGCACACACAGATGCAGACACACACAGCCCAGTCAGTCACCTGATTAAGTTCCTCATTTCCTTCTCTGCCCACGTCTTCACCATTTTTCTGGGGTTGCCTTTACAGTAGCCATGGCGAAATCTTGAATGAGAAAAATACTTGTTATTTCAATCATTCCATTATTCTAGTTTTTACTTTTTAGGATATAGAAATTAAGCCACTTGGGGAGAAAAAATATCTGAGCTTACCTGAATTCTCCAGTGACATACTTATCCCGGTCTTTGAACACCAGAATCGAAGTCTTGTAAATTTTGATTGCTCTGCTCTCTCCATTCGCTGTGCGAGCATGATATACATTAGCCTATTTTAAGTCAAAAACAAAAGAAATTAAGTCTGTATTAAATAAATATAAATAATATTTTGCTTTTGCAATCTATTTGATTCTATCCTCAAAAGTAGAAGCCCAGTCAACTGAAATAATATGCATAAGGAATACCATCCTCTTTTGAATATGTGAATTAAAATATACAACATAATACTAAAAGGTATAGTAACTATACCTCCTATTTACATATATGGTAAACAACAATTTAAATTGTGTTAGATAAAGAACACAAGCTTATGGTGACCAAAGGGGAAAGGTGAGGGGAGGGGCTAGCGAGGAGGCTGGGGTTGACGGGCACACACTGCTGTGTGTAAAGTGGACAACCAGCAAGGGCCCACGAGATACATATGCATACCTGAATCACGCAGATGTATACCTGATAGTAACACAACATGGCAAATCTACTATACTTCAATAAAAAGTAATTTAAAAACAGGTCTTCAAATTAAATACCTATATATATATATATGTATACACACGTGAGTACTTTGAAACATTTTTATGTTTCAAGTATGTGGAAAATATCTGAAGACATTCTTATATCTCGTGATTTGTGAAGTGAGTTTCACTGAGAACTGCTTCCCACAGAATAAGTTGCTAATTGAAAAGCAACATGCCCGTCTTTCTCCCATACGTAAAGAAAATACTGAGAAACACGTGTGCTGACTCGAGAGACTAGACCCCCACCCCCGCCCCATCATAACTGTCCGACCATCTGAACCAGCGCTGGGCACACCTGGATGGGCTGACGGCGCTGGGGAGGCACGCGTCTGTGCACGACTCCTCCCGGCCGTAACAGTAACAGCCACGTTTAACAAACGGCACTGACTGAACTACCCTCATTTGGCACAGTTATTTCTTTACTAAGTGCCCTAGTCTCACTTCTGGGGGGCTTCCCGGGTGGCTCACAGGGCAAACAGCCTGCCTGCAATGCGGGAGACCCGGGTTCGATCCCGGGGTCGGGAAGATCCCGGGAGGAGGGAATGGCAGCCCACTCCAGCATTCCTGCCTGGAGAACCCCATGGACGGAGGAGCCTGCTGGGCTACATCCATGGGGTTTCAAAGACTAGGATACAACTGAGCGACTGCCACTTTCACTTTAGTTTCACTTTGGTATCTGAAATAAGAAAACGAACACGGAAACATTCAGACATCTGAAGACTGGCTCACTTCTTTTCCGGTGCTGATGCAGCCATTGATCTCCGCTATGACTCCCCTCGTCAGCATCTTGAACAGGATCATTCGTGTTCTGGGGTCCAACACCTAAAAAGAAATGCCAAAAAGCAGAGCGTTCAGACAGAGTGTACCAACATTTCTCACGGAAGCATCAGACAAGAAGCTGGAGCTAAGTGCGCTGCCGACCCTGCTGGGCCGGTGGAGTCACCATGGCAGCGTTCTAGTCCCTCATCGCAGTGAACAAAATGCGGTGAGACCCAAAGGAGCCAGAGGCGAGAAACCAGCAAGTTTACCCCGTCGGGGAGAGCAAAGGCCAAAAGGTCCTAGGGGAGCAGAAACTGACTCCAGACCCAGGAGAGCTGCTAAAAATACAATCAAACCAGAGGTAACTTTGTATTTTTCAGCCATCAGGAAAACAGGTGAAATTAATCTCTGTTTTATTTAACCCAGTACATCTAAACCACTATCATTTCAACAAGTGGGCCAAGTAAGAAGTTATCAGAGAGAGGTTTAACATCCTGCTTCTCACACACAGTCTTCAAAGCCTGGTGTGCCTGTGCAATCCCGGCACTCGAGGAGCCAGCCTGGCCGAGGCCCTGGACACGAAGCCCCACAGCAACCACCAGCACTCCGCAGTTCCCGAGTCAGACCGGCCAGCCTGCTTCCTCTACAGCCTGCAAGTCGGAAACAGTTTCTACATATTGAAATATTTAAAAAATTGGGAATTCTCTGGAAGTCCAGCTGTTAGGACTCTCCACTACAGAGGGCCTGGGTTCAATCTCTGGTCAGGGCACTAAGATCCCTCAAGTGGCATGGTGCAGTCAAATAAAAAAGAGAACTGTGACCCACAATGCCAGAAGTGTTTATCATTTAGCTCTGTAAAGAGCTGGCCAACCCCTGCTAGAGGTGGGTAAATCCAGGAAAGGTGTTATCTCCTTCAAGGTCAGAGCAGTCAGTCTCAAGTAAAAAGCAACCTCAGATTCGCTTTAACAAACAGAAGGCAATGAATTTAAAGGCTGGTGCGCCTGTTCAGTAACTCAGAAGAGAATCTGAAGATTCATGTCTGACTGAGTCACTGCTGTACACCCAAACTAACATGGCACTGTACATCAACAGTGCTTCAACTCAATATTTGGAATGCTCTGGAATACCACTGCTCCAAACTGGGTCTGTGCTATGTGTTTGGGACGGGTGGGGAGGCTGGCAGGGGGCAGAAGCGATGGTCTAACCTGTTTCATCACTCTCTTCCCTTCAGATACCTGGGTCAATTCCAATACCCAATCACAACCCTCGACACGAGGTGGGTGAAGTCAGGTTTCCCCCTCATTCCTGAATAAAGAATAAAACAAGTCTACCTTCTAAACCAAGTAAGGGATTCTAAATGAATATCTGAAGGCACTATCTGTCTCTCTCCTTTTTTCTACACACCTACACACACACACACACACACACACACACACACACACACACACACACACACACACACACCCACCCACCACACACACACACACACACTTTGTGGTAGATACCGGACTCACCCCCTGGGAAGGCTCACAAAATTCCCGCAGACCTTGTTTAAGACAAAAGAAAGATTCCTGGACTTACAGGCAGTTCTGCTTCCCCCAGGAAGATGAAAGCATTGCTGGGTGGCTTCATGGGCCATAGAAGCAGGGCATGATTCTAATTTATCTATTTAAAGTGCTGTTAGAAATAAGCAAAATGTAGATCTCTAAACTCAAAACTATAAGGAGGAGCAATTTTATACAGAAGCAATTCTAGGTGACATTAGCATGATGCAAGGAGGATGAAAGCAAATTACAATTCAAAGACAGAATTACTACTTTAAAGAGCATGCAACACATTCATTTACACTATACCTGTTCTACAGTTGCTCTGTCTGCCTTATCTTTAATGCGATACCTAAGACAAAACCAAAAAATTAAAGGTGACATTCAAAATTCAGAGGAGCCAAAATCGAAAGATTCTAAATGGACATCATTCCATGATATTCCTAAGTAGGTAGTTTTTTAATAACACATTTCATAACCTCATTGTAGTTTCACCATCGTGTGAAACTTCACTGCCTTTAACAAGCCATTCAATTCCCTAGGGCAAAGGAAGTGTATCTGTGGTAAGAAAAAAAAACTTCCGTCCATATTTCAGACGGATTAAATAAGAGCAGTGAGGTAAAACAAACTATGCAGGAAAAAGAGAACACGTCTGTAAGTACTGTTTCTTAGACCGTTAATGATTTTCTTAGTACAGAATTAAAGTAATTTATAAGGCTTTCTCTTCAGAGTCCTTTTCTACAAAGAAACACGCTTTTATCATTTCAAGACAGCTACTGCATGAAAACACAGACTCTGATTACTTTGGCTCACATGCTAGGTGACTCAATTCACAGACTAACCTAAACTAATAAAAGATCCAAACAGGCAGTTCAGTGAAATAAAATGTGTTGTTTCTCAAAAAGCTGGTATCCCTTATGTGTAATAATAAACCAGAAGAAAACTGGGTTTTAAGTTCAGTTCTAACACTACTATTTTTATGATCTTAGTATAGTTTTCTGTCATAATGTTAATGCTTTAGAGTTATTAGCAATAGGAGGTGAGCCAAATCTTAAACATTTGGTTTTGAGAACAGAAACGGAAATGGAAACTGTTTTCCATTTAGTTTTAGTTTTAAATCTGCTCTTACACTTTTAAGGCTCCCCAGTGGCTCAGTGGTAAAGAATCAGCCCGCAATGCAGGAGACCCGGCTTTGATCCCTGGGTCGGGAAGATCCCCTGCAGGAGGAAATGGCAACCCACTCCAGTATTCTTGCCAGGAGAATCCCATGGACAGAGGAGCTAGGCATGTCCAGTCCATGGGATTGCAAAGAGTCGGACATGACTGAGCGATTAACTTTCACTTTCCATTAAAAAAAAATATTTCATGGAAGGGAGCAATCCTTAATGAGCTCTAAAAAGGGGACATTTTTTATCCGCTAACATTTTAAATTGAAATCTACAAGCACTGTTACCCTGAGAGCACTTTCATGAATTTTACACAATTATAGTTTTAGCACAGATTTTTTTAAGAAAACTCATCTAATATTTTCAACTTACAAAGTCATAGGATATCCTCACTTAAACTTAAGAATTGGTTTAGGTATAAAAAGGAACATCCTTTGCAAAAGAATTATGAAGGAGACGCTACTCATCTGTCTACAATTAGTTTGTATCAGTCACATTTTATTTACTTTATTGTATATACTTGATATATTACTTACATATCTGCTTCCTTTTGCCGAGACTTTTCGGTGACTTTATTTATTACAGAATCAGTAACATTTAGCTTATCTAAAGAAAAAAAATCCACAACATCAGCAATATAAGACAAAAGTTTCTGAATAGGATACTTGTCCCCTTTCCCTTCTCTACTTCTAAATATTTTACTGCACATAGTAATGCATGTTAGTAATGGAAAGTGTGTTCTGTGTTTTTAAGGGCAAGCACTTACTAACAAAGATGATCACTTTCATCATGACAGGTGTCATTTCTCAGCCAGGGAAATCTAGATTCAGAAATCCCTCAAAAATATTCTATCTGCTCTTTCAGACATTTACTATTTTGTACAACTATCATAAATATTATAATTCTAAAAACGTCAGTTTCACTTCCAATTACAGGTCCATGCTAGGGATGATCAGATGTGAGAGCTGTCATACCAGGCTCCTAACAGCCTTCGTCTATGAGAGAAAGATGACCCCGTGTTTCCCAAGAGGCTTCAAATTCACACTGTGATTCCCTGCATTCGATGGCTCATGAAATGATTTAATGCCACACCAAAAGTCAAACGAAACGTGATTATATTCAATAGTCAGGTATTTTCACCATTCTACTACAAGATAACCCTACTACAAAATCTAATACAAAACCGATGATAACTTGAATAAGTATCTGTACCTTTGTATTTCCGTAACAGGAGAGAACACAGGACTAAAAAAGTGTAAGCTAGAGTCTGTTCTTTAAGTCATGTTTTTAATTACTAAATTTAATTTCCTCTAAGCTTTATTATTTACCCTGTAACACTGAATATATCCACTGACTGATCTAATAAAATTTTATAACACGTTTTGTTGTCTTTGAAGAGTTTTCTCATTGCCTAGTGAGAGGAACTGTACCTTAAAAACTCACCTAGATTAATTTTATTCTCAAATTTCCGTAAGACTTTGTCTGCTGGAGTAGACATTTTGGCTGCATTGAAGCTGGGAGTCTGTCTATTGGCCTGGAAAAAATGAGTTCCAGAGATGAAAGCTCTAGATATACATACAAGCCTAAAATTCATCACATCTTCCCTTGGTTCATAGTCAATTATTAAATAAAGCATCAATACTTGGGGGGGTACCCTAAAGGAAGGGAAGAATCAATCACATTTGCCTAAGAGGTTTTTAAAAAGGCACTTGAAATATGCTAGACATTCAGAGATGTCTTCTTTTTTAAAAGGACTTTTTGTGGCTCTGGAATTTACCGAAAGATTTTCACCAGGCTATGTTGCCCTGCAGTCCTAGCCTACACGGACTTTCATTCTTCATCATTTCTGTATTTCTGATAATGATGTGGATTCATTCCATAATCAGTAAATTTAAAAAGTTATTTAAATCACCATAAGAATAAGAGCCTTAAAAAAATTGCCTGGGAAAAGACACACATATGAAGTTTACCACAAATAGTAACAAAACAGAGAAAAGTGCAGCTTAACTAGTAAATAAAGAAAAGCAGATTAAGTACGTAGAGGTGCTTTGTTTTCACTTATGAACTGACAAGAGACACTTAGTGTCTAATGGGGACAGAGGCTCAGTTTAGCAAAGTGAAAACTTGGGGAGATGGATCCTGTTGAGAGCTGCACAATGTGAGCGAATGCAGGGCCACTGAACACTGGACTGCACAGTTAACTAGGGTGAAAACACGGTGTGCTTTCTATCATGTGACTTTCACCACAACAGAAAACAACAACTACTAACGAAGACATAACCAAACAACACAAAGACCTACAGGACTGTGTACAAAATACCTGGGGGTTACTCCCTCCACCTGAAGCGTAACACCGGGTGAGCTTTCTGACTCCATCGCCCCAGGCCCAGTCATCGTCTTCGTCATAATCTCCATCTTCCTCCTCTTCCGGCTCACTTTCATCCATCTTCTCATTGGCGTTACTCTGAAGGTCTTCAAATACAACATCGTCTTCCTCTTTGACAGTCTTCAAGTCAGTGTTTTCACTAGAAATAACATTTTAGCCTGTTTACACATTCTTAATTGGACTTACATTTGTATTTAAGAGAGAGTAGACGAATCTATACAGATACATCAAAAAGGTTCAATTACAACATGTATCTCCCAATAAATTCAAACTTAATACCAAGTTGTCCTGTTTCTGAGTTCTATTTCAGCCGATGGGTGATTGTCCAGGTCCGAATAAAGTAGTAGTATTCATCAGGTTGTTAAATCCGCTCCTGCCTTTGTTATTTTCTCAGCTGAGTGAACTAGCTCTGGTCAGTACAGCAGACCGGAACTCCAGGAAAACCACTCACAAAGCTGCCCTGAGAGCAGACAGGGGAGGCTTTCTGACAAAATGTGCGAACAAGTCTAAAGCTTTATTTCAAGCCTTACCTTGAACTCAATTATCACTCTACAATGAAAAAAGCTTTAGCAAGACTTGTGTTACACAAAGAACTTCAAATCACCCTTGCTCCTGAAAGGAAGGATGGTGACGAGAAGCAGCACAAACGAGAGAAGAGGGCCGGATATAACTAAATGGGAGAAGCGGGGATTGTCAAACCAGAGAACTGGCCCAGAGGAAGGGATCACAACTAACAGGGTCTGTTTTTGCCACGTGAAAATTCAGACCAGCGTCACTGAATCTTCTTAGTTTTTCAAGAGAAGCCAGAACTCTGCACTTTCGTGGAAAATCTCCCACTTAACTGGTACGTTCAATTTTAACAGACCACTGTGCACACCAAACACACGTCTGCAGGTCAGATCCCCGCGAGGCGGTGAGTACTGCCAGTTTTGAGCCATCAGATGGACAGCAAGTACAGAAATCGTGTAAAACACATTTCAGCACACAGAGGAGTTTAAGTAAATTCAGATGACCAATCCCAACTCATTAATTAGCTATGGCTTAGAGGGCTCCAAATCTTCATGGACATGGCTGAGAAGAGAACAAATAATCATCAACCCCCTGCTGTTTACTAGAATTTCATAACCATAATCCATAAATTGATCCTTCAAACTGCCAACCACCTTAAGCGGCATGTTAAAGCTATACTGTCACCTGCACCACAGCTTTCCCACCTCAGCTGGGCAATCCCTTGCTGTGGGCGGTAGTCCTGTGCAGCAGCATTTCTGGCCCCAACTTTCCAGATGCGGTAAGCGCACAACCACGCCCAGCTGTGACAACGTCTCCTAAGTTCCTGGAGTCAGCAAAACCCACTGGTTTACATCTTCACAATGTCCAGTGCACACTCCTGACCCGTAACTACTCACCAGGCGCACTGGCTGTTTCTTCCTCCCACGTGACTTAGTCCCTACGGACTGCTGCACGCTCACCTGAAAACACAGACCTGCAATGCCTTCCTCATTTCTCTAGCTAAATCCTACCTACCCTTCCAGTAATTAACTTTGCTCAGGGAAGGCTGCGCGGTTCTTCTCCTTTCTACTACTTACCCAAATCTCATACAAATAATGTGTCCAGTTATTCAATACGTTGCCCTTGCTAGAGTGCAAGCTCTGTCACCCAGGGAAGCATTTACCAATGTATCAAGATCAACTGACATGAGATCTGTCACACAGAAAGCGATCAACCTGCATTTACTTAAAAAAAAAGCAATACCGTCTGCATGCAGTAAATCCTTACTATGAATACAAAGTAAAAACCCTTTTCTCGGAATTCCAAAATGAACACTACGTTTCATTTTGCTTTCAAAGTAGGAGTTATCCCCAGTTCCTTTTGACTCCCACTTCACATCTATTTTATGGTTAGAAATCTGTCCTTCTACTTCCAGAACATCCCCGTCTAGCGCCCATGATCTATGAACTGAATTCCCTTAGTCCTTTTAAACATGTCCACTCCTGCCCTCCAAAACCATCTCCTCCATAGCAGAATGATTCCTTTCAATCACACGCCAGGTGATGTCCCTGCCCTGCTGAAAGTGTGGCTTTCTACAGCATCAAGAATATCTCAAATCCTTACCATTCCTTGTCACTCTCTTAGGCTCTGGCTCCTCACTTCTGCACCAGCCGATCTCTTCATTTACCTCCACTGTGCTCTGGGCACAATGACCTCTAGATCTTCCTTCCACAGCCAGGAGGGACCACACCTGCTGTCCCCTCTCCCCTCTCTGCTTCCACAGGTTGGCTCCTTCTTGTCCTTCCGATCTGGACTTAACGTTCCCTGTTAAGTCACTACTTAGTTCTATCAACTGATTTTACCTGTTTCCATAGTATATGTTATGTGTTTAAAAAAAAAAAACCCAAAAATCAAAAATTCCATGTACTTATCTGTCTCCGCCTCCTTCCCAAGTAGAAGGGGCTTAGTTTGTCTTGTTCATCACCGTCTTCAGCGCCGAGGACAGAACAGGCACACAGTAGGTGCTTAAACATTTCTGGAACGCTAAATGGTAGTTAAAAGCTCAAACACCTGCTTCCCTGTTTCTCTCCCCAACTCTAACCCCTCAGGGATGCTGACAACCCGGGAGCCGCGGACTAACTGCCGTCACCTGGATCGAAAGACCCAGCTGAGATGGAAAAGCCCCAAAAGGCTGTGAAAAGAGGCCCAAGGAGAGATGCATAAGACCGGTCTCCCTCTCAACCACAAACAAGCGTCAACGCCCCCAGGGGACCGCGGTGGCGGCGGCGCAGGCGCGGCTGCCCACCTGTCCGAGGAGTCCGCGTCGTCAAACTGCCCGGGGACCACCCGACTCATCAGCAGCCGCCGGTAGTCCATTGCGGGAGCAGCACAGGGGCGGTTCCGCCAACCGACCCAACGGCCTCTGCGCGGACCCCGCCTCAGAACGGCTCAGTGGCCGCCGCGCCCTACGCACGCGCCACGTGCGGGCACCACACGCCGAACGCCCGGACCTACGTCCGCCCCGACGGGAAGTCCCGCCCCCGAACGGAAGCTGTGTTCCCGCAGGAAGTTCCGCCTCGCGCGGGGGCTGAGCCCTGGATATTGACCTTCCGCGGAAGCCGTCGGGTGTGTGGCGTTCTTGCTGTGGTCGGTCCCCGCGGGTCCTGGGCTGGCCTTCCTTCCCGGAGCTCTCCGCGTCGGCTTGCCGTTTTGTCTCCTCCCGTGAAGGCACGTGTGTAAGCTCGGCCGGGGCTGCTGGCCCTGGGGGCTCACGCTGTGTAAGCCCCTAACTGTGAATGGAGACCTGAAGGCGCCCCTCGCCGGGCCCGCGGGCACGTCTGAGGGGACGTCGGATGGTCCGGGGGCCGGAACTCGGCGGCCGCGGCTGGGTGGACGTCACACAGGGGCGTTCCAGCGTGTCCGCACCGGCGGCCCGGCGTTGAAGAAAAAGGTTGAAAGCGTTCTCCCCGCGGTAGAGCCCAGTGCGCAGGGAGGAAGCCCGAAATCCTTATTTCAGATCCGAGTATCTATGGACCCTGGAAGTGAGCATACTTTTGCGACCTAAAAAGTTTATTACGATATTGTGAGGTGGAAGTAAGATGAGTGCTTTTCAGAAGTTAAACTTTGACTGAAAATTAAACTTGAGGATATTTGCCAGTAACCCCAGTGACACTCTTTTTATTCCTGTCCTAAAACAGCTTAGAAGTATCTCTGGAATATCTATCCAATCACTTGAATAAGTTTTTTTCTTATGTGTGGCAGAAGTTATGTGAGGACAGAACGAAAGATGAAAAAAGTAAGACTAACTAAAAAAAAAAAAAAGGGTGAATTGGCAGATCATGCCATAGGAACAGAATTGTAAAAGTTCTAGTTGGAAGTTCTGGGTTCACAGACAAAATTTTGAAGAAATAAGGGCCTAATAGTTTCTATTGTTGGAGAACAAAAGGATGCTTTAGTCCTCCTCCACCAAGGCCCAAACAGCATTTATGTATTTGGAAGACAGTATAGGGAAAGTGAAAGTTAAGTCGCTTAGTCATATCCGACTCATTGCGACCCCGTGGACTGTAGCCCACCAGGCTTCTCCATCCATGGTATTCTCCAGGCAAGAATACTGGAGTGGGTTGCCATTTCCTTCTCCAGTATATATTTGGAAGACAGTATAGGTGAGTATAAAGTCAGGTCTTTCACCAATCCCGACTAAGCTGTTTAGCTCACTGGCTTTTTTATACTTTACCAAATGATGACAGGTTTGAAAAAATTAAATCTCAATAAATTATTTATTAATCTGATAGTTCAATAAAATAGTCCAGGAAAATGATTAAGTTGTTTTGATAGAAATATATCATTGGAGTGCAGGGTTTAGTCAACATATTCTCTAAACAACTCTGATTGGTTTACCTAATGAGATATTGAAAAACCTTAAATAGATTCTTTTTGTTGTGTTGCTGTTCAGTTGCTGCTGCTGCTGCAGCAGCGCTTCAGTCGTGTCTGACTCTGTGTGACTCCATAGACGGCAGCCCACCAGGCTTCCCCGTCCCTGGGATTCTCCTGGCAAGAACACTGGAGTAGGTGTTCAGATGCTTAAGTCGTGTGTTTGCAACCCCATGGACTGTAGCCCACCAGGCTGCTCTGTCCCTGGGATTCTCCAGACAAGAATACTGGAGTGGGTTGCCATTTCCTTCTCCAGGATTCCTCTTGCGGTCTGTATAATATGTGAGTTCCCACACTAACACCCTTGAAACAATGGTGAAGACTAAAATAACAAACAAATAATGTGCTGAATTTTGAGATAGACATTTAGAAATTGTAGGAATTTTAAAACTAGATGAATGGTAAATAGGAAAGTTTTAGGAAGAGAAGCACCTGCCAGAGCAGACTATTGAAGTCGTAAGACTCAAGATGCGTTTGCAGGAAAGTAAACCTGATCTGACTCGAGCAGAGGACTGGGTGGGTAATGTGGGTCCAGGCTTCGTAAGGGCTGAAAGTCAAACAGAAGAATTGGATTCAGTGTAATGTGATTGGACAAGTTTTCTACTCCCATCCTCCGACAGACCTGAGGAGGTCATGAGAATGTGGATCAGGATGATGCCACAGTGAGGGAAACAAAGCATGGGTTATGAAAAACATTTTTAAAGGAGAAAAGGACAGGAACTGGAAATTGAGTAGTCCATGGGTGATTAGGTAGAAGGACGCCAAAGACGTCTGGTTTTCAAGCCCAAGTGCCTTAGAGGATAAGTGTGGCGCAGGGAAGGGAGGGAAAACTGATGTGTAGTGGTGGATTTCACTTGGTAATGAGGTGAAAGAAAGTATCAAGTACATAGAAACAGTGTTTTACAGATGCTAACAGTGCTCTGATAATAGTGAGTAAGTATCTTTTGATTAAGTGAGAGATCCTTTCACCTTCTGGGTCCCAACACTTCTTTTTGTGCAAATCAGTATTTACTTCCATACAAAGGTAGTAAAGGCAAAGGAGAAATGGAAAGATATACCCATCTGAAAAAAAAAAAAAGATCTACCCATCTGAATGCTGAGTTCCAAAGAAGAGCAAGGAGAGAGAAGACAGACTTCTTAAGTGATCAATGCAAAGAAATAAAGGAAAACAATAGAATGGGAAAGACTACAGATCTCTTCAAGAAAATTAGGGATACCAAGGGAACATTTCATGCAAAGGTGGACACAAAGGACAGAAACGGTATGAACCTAACAGAAGCGGAAAATAGAAGAAGAAATATACCAAAAAGATCTTAAGGACCCAGATAGCCACCATGGTGTGACCACTCACCTAGAGCCAGACATCCTGGAATGTGAAGTCAAGTGGGCTTTGGGAAGCATCACTACAAACAAAGCTACTGGAGGTGATGGAATTCCAGCTGAGCTATCTAAAATCATAAAAGATGACACTGTGAAAGTGCTACAGTGAATATGCCAGCAAATTTGGAAAACTCAGTACTGGCCACAGGACTGGAAAAGGTCAGTTTTCATTCCAGTCCCAAAGAAAGGCAGTGCCAAAGAATGTGAAGACTACTGCACAGTCTTACTCATCTCACATGCTAGCAAAGTAATGCTCATAATTTTCCAAGCTAGGTTCCAGTAAACAGAACGTTCAGATGTTCAAGCTGGATTTAGAAAAGGTAGAGGAACCAAAGATCAAATTGCCAACATTGGTTGGGTCATAGAAAAAGCAAGAGAATTCCAAAAAAAATCTGCTTTATTGACTGTGCTAAAACCTTTAACTGTGTGGATCACAACAAGCTGTGGAAAATTCTTAAAGAGATGAGAATACCAGACCCCCTGACCTGCCTCCTGAGAAACCTGTGTGCAGGTCAAAAAGCAACAGAACCAGACATGGATCAATGGACTGATTCCAAACTAGGAAAGGAGTACATCAAGGCTGTATATTGTCACCCTGCTTATTTAACTTATATGCAGAGTACATCATGCGAAATGCCAGGATGGATAAAGCACAAGCTGGAGTTAAGATTGCCGGGAGAAGTATCAATAACCTCAAATACACAGATGACACCACCCTTATGGCAGAAAGTGAAGAAGAACTAAAGAGTCTCTTGATGAAAGTGAAAGAGGAGAGTGAAAAAGTTGGCTTAAAACTTAACATTCATAAAACTAAGATTGTGGCATCTGGTCCCATCACTTCATGACAAATAGACGGGGAAACAATAGTGATAGACTTAATTTTCTTGGACTCCAAAATCACTGCAGATGGTGACTGCCAGCCATGATATCGAAAGATGCTTGCTTCTTGGAAGAAAAGCTATGACAAATCTAGACGGCATATTAAAAAGCGGAGATATTACTTTGCTGACAAAGGTCCATCTAGTCAAAGCTATGGTATTTCCAGTAATCATGCATGGGTTTGAGACTTGGACCATAAAGACGGCTGAGCATTGAAGAATTGATGCTTTTGAATTGTGGTGTTGGAGAAAACTCTTGAGAGTCCGTTGGACTGCAAGGATATCAAATCAGTCAACCCTAAAGGAAATCAGTCTTGAATATTCATTGGAAGGACTGTTGCTGAAGCTGAAGCTCCAATACTCTGGCCACCTGATGCGAAGAGCTGACTCACTGGAAAGGACCCTGTTGCTGGGCAAGATTGAAGGTGGGAGGAGAAGGGGATGACAGAGGGTGGGATTTTTGGATGGCATCACTGACTTGATAGACACGAGTTTGAGCAGGCTTTGGAAGATGGTGAACGACAGAGATGCCTAGAGTGCTGCAGTCCATGGGGTTGCAAAGAGTTGGACACAGCTGAGTGACTAAACAACAACCCTACAGAGTTACTGTGACTTTATACCATACTCAGACTAGTTTTTTATGTTTCCAATAACTTTCATGAATCACATTTTAGATATTCCCCCCTCACACCAAAAAAAAAAAAAAAAAAAAAGAAAGAAAAAAACAACAACCCAAACACAGGGCCACCAACTTCAGTATGGGTCTTCCCTGATAGCTCAGTGGTAAAGAATCTGCCTGCAGCGCAGGAGACACAGGAGATGTGGGCTCGATCCCTGGGTTGGGAAGATCCCCTGGAGTAGGGCATAGCAACGCAGTCCAGTATTCTTGCCAGGAAAATCCCATGGACAGAGGAGCCTGGTGGGCTACAGTCCATGGGGTCACAAAGAGTTGGACATGACTGACAGACCAAGGAGCACCAGCAACAGCTTCAGTCTAGTAATTCTCTCTGGGTGGGGAAGAGGAAGGAATTTAGATGGAAAGGAAGGGTTGTTTATTTGAAATACTTCTTTGCATGTTGTCTTTACTTCTAATTTTTTAAAATATTAAACCTGAATAACTTGTCATATTCAGAATCATAAATAGTATTCTAGAATCCCAGCTGCACTGCTTGCCAGCTGTGTCATGGCAAGTGACTTAACATCTCTTATGTTTCAGTTTCCTTATTTGTAAAAACGGGTAATAACAGTACCTAGCTCATGAGATTGTTGTGAGCTTAAACATGTTTATGTGTGTTTGCTATTATACTGTACACTGTGTTTTTATTCTTTTGAAGCATTTTAAAACTAGAGTACCACAAGAGAATTTTGAAGATGTCTTAGAATTTGTTGCAATGGTATTTGACAAGAATGAACTGTAAGAAGCTTTTTTGTGGTAGTCACTTGATGACTTTTTCCTCCATGTGAAAAAGTTTTGTTGCAGCTGCTAGCACAAATAAACTTAATGGAAAAGGTTGAACTTATAATTCTTAAAAGACTCCAACAATTTATTTCGTAAATGTGAATGTAACTGTTAACACATAAATTTAAGGTCAGCTAATTCTTATTTCCATCTTTCTTTTTCTAATAAGATGTCAACATTGGAAATTACTCACAGAATGTACTCACTCAGCCAATTGACACCAGCATTTCTTCCTTGAGAAAATTTGAACCCCTTTGCCAATTTCATCAGACAGAATCATTTAATAATGAAATAGCAGTTCAAGATCTGACGGAAAGCTTATCTTATACAGAGGAGCCAGAATTGCAGCATTATGTATGTGATTATGCAGAAGACACCAATATACAGGAAGACTCATTTAAGGAAGAAAACCCGATGGGAACTAGCACTTTCACACATACAGATCATTTTGCTCTTGAGTGTGTCAGACAGCCTTCTAGAAGCCCACCTCTAATCCACTGCAGTGAAGAGACACTGAAATTCATGGAAATGCCACTGGCTAATAGTAATGCCACGGAATCTGCCCTCAATCCTAGTCAGTCTCAAGACTTCTTGTGTGAGGAAGAAGTACCCAGTGATGTTGAACAACCATTTTATAAAGAAAATCTGAGAGCTAATTATGGAACAGAGGAGGTAAGACTTTTAATGATTAGTACAGTCCATAGAGTATTAAAGGATGTGTTTTTAAAAAACAAAAAATTACTGCTTATAATCTGAGGCTTTTGGAAGTAGTCCTAAGTCATCAGCATAAGGGGCATTGCTTCTCTGGGGAAACTGCCTTCTGCGATCTTCCTCAATTTAGAAACAGTCCTTTCTAATGAAATCAGATCCATACTTGGAGATTAGCTCTACCACATGATAATTTCTTTGAGGGTCAGGATGCTATCTTACTCATCCCTTTGTGCACCCCAACATCTACATGATGCCTTGAGTATATCAATACTGAGCTTTTATGGCCTACCCTGGTGGCTCAGACAATAAAGAATCTGCCTGCAATGCAGGAGACCCAGGTTCGATCCCTAGGTTGGGAAGATTCCCTGGAGCAGGGAATGGCTACCAACTCCAGTATTCTTGTCTGGAGAATCCCATGAACAGAGGAGCCTGGTGGGCTACAGTCTGTGAGGTAGCAAAGAGCTGGACACATTCCTTTTCAAGTTTTTATACCTAGTGAATCATATTGATTAGAACTCAGAGGTTTACAGTAAGGAAAAGGTTGAGAAGAGGAAGAAATGCAGAGGTATTAATTAAATTATTTGACAAGAAAAGCTCATGATTTTGCTATTATGTGGAATTTCTACTGATCAGCAAAAAAAACATTTTTCTACCAAAGTGAAAACATGAATTTCTATGTAGTGTCATAAGAGCACTGAAGATGCCAACAGTATAAAGTCTATATAGTCTGTCAATTAAAAAAATAAATAATAAGAATTGGTGTGGGCAAATAGATAACAATCCCAAAGATAGCATAAACAATACCTTTTCATTGTGAGTTTGGTGAGAAAAGCTATGGCTGTTATATTTCACTTACAAGTAAAATCAGGATTTTTTGTTCATTTTATTTGGAAGCAGCATTTAAAAGACGAGTCTGTTTACCTGTCTTGAGTTCTGGAAAATAACATTTTAAAAAGCTGCTGAATTAGGATCTCTCAAGATTGTAACTATATCCATTGCATCCAGCCCTTCAGTCAGTCAGTAAGTACTTTGAGGCATCTATTATGTCTGAGGCCTTGTGCTATGTGTTGGTTATAGAATGGTTGATAAAACCAGAAACAAAAAGATGTGGGCACTGTCCTCATGACAGGAACACTCTCATAGAGGAGACAGACATTAATCAAATTATCACACAAGTAAATATAAATTTTCGACTATGAAAAGTGCTGCAAATAAAAGTTAAATATAAAGTGTATATGTTATAAAATTACATATAAACTGGCAACTGTGGTAAATGCTATAAATAAAGATGGGAGTCTTCCTGTCCCTGGTCAGGGAATTTGGGTAAGACTTCCCTGAAGTGTAGTGGTGACTGAACTCATTTCCACAGGATGAGTGGGGGTAGTTAGGTGGTTGGCCTGGGAGAGCATTCCACACAGAAGTGTTGAGAGCAACTGGCATGAAAACCTTGTGGCTTCAGGGAGCATGGTCCCTTCCTTTGTAGATTTGAAGGCAGCTTAGTGTTGCTGGGTTGGAGGGATGTTGCAGAGGATGGAAAGGTAGCATGGGTTAGATATCAAGATCAATATAAGGACCTTACAGGCCTCAGTAAGGATAGTTGTCTTTATCCCAGTGTGATGAAAAAGCCCTATAATATAAGGGTCCAATATCCCTAAATTCTATTTGGAAAGTTACTCAGTCCATCCCTTTAGAGATCTTTTACTAGCTTATTCTGTCATGTTTATTTTAGTGTTTACTACAACTTCCCAGGGCTTCCCAGGTGGCTCAGATGGTAAAGTGTCTGCCTGCCATACAGGAGTCCCAGGTTCGATGCCTGGGTCGGGAAGAACCCCTGGAGAAGGAAATGGCAACCCACTCCATTATACTTGCCTGGAAAATTCCATGGACAGAGGAGCCTGGTAGGCTACAGTCCATAGAGTCTCAAAGAGTTGGACATGATTGAGTGACTTTACCTTCACTTTCCTACAACTTAACTGTTGTTGTTTTTTTTTTTAACCCCCCGTTCTCCCAAATCTGTATTGTGAGCAGAAAGTCATTCACGAGATATGTTCATCTGACTTGCTAATGTTCCCAATAGAAGTCATAGCATTGTGAGGTAATGGTTTGATGAGGAATCAAAAGGTCATTATTCAAAAGAGGGCTCACCATATATGATAAACCCATAGCAAACATTATCCTCAATGGTGAAAAATTGAAAGCATTTCCCCTAAAGTCGGAAACAAGACAAAGGTGCCCACTCTTACCACTACTATTCAGCATAGTTTTGGAAGTTTCAGCCACAGCAATCAGAGAAGAGAAAGAAAGAAAAGGAATCCACATTGGAAAAGAAGTAAAACTCTCACTGTTTGCAGATAACATGATCCTCTACATAGAAAACCCTAAAGACTGCACCAGAAAATTACTAGAGCTAATCAATGAATATAGTAAAGTTGCAGGATATAAAATTAAGACACAAATCCCTTGTATTCCTATACATTAACAATGATAGAACAGAAATTAAGGAAACAATTCCATTCACCTTTGCAACGAAAAGAATAAAATACTTATGAATAAATCTACCTAAAGAAACAAAAGACCTATATATATAAAACTGTAAAACACTGATGAAAGAAATCAAAGATGACACAAATAAATGGAGAAATATACCATGTCATGGATCTGAAGAATCAATATAATAAAAATGAGTAACTACCCAAAGCAATCTATAGATTCAATGCAATCCCTATCAAGCGACGAATGGGATTTTTCAGAGAACTAGAACAAATAATTTCACAATTTATATGGAAATACAAAAAACCTTGAATAGCCAAAGCAATCTTGAGAAAGAAGATTGAAACTGGAGGAATCAACCTTTTTGAATTTATACTATACTACAAAGTTACAGACATCAAGACAGTATGGTATGGCACAAAGACAGAAATATGGATCAATGGAACAAAATAGAAAGCCCAGAGATAAATCCACGCACCTATGGGCACCTTTCAAATTTGGAAAACTCAGCAGTGGCCACAGGACCGGAAAAGGTCAGTTTCATTCCAATCCCTAAGAAAGGTAATCCCAAAGAATGCTCAAACTACCATACAATTGCACTCATCTCACACGCTAGTAAAGTAATGCTCAAAATTCTCCAAGCCAGTCTTCAGCAATATGTGAACCGTGAACTTCCAGATGTTCAAGCTGGTTTTAGAAAAGGCAGAGGAACCAGAGATCAAATTGCCAACATCCGCTGGATTGTCAAAAAAGCAGAGCGTTCCAGAAAAACATCTTTTTCTGCTTTATTGACTATACCAAAACCTTCAGCTGTGTGGATCACAATAAACTGTGGAAAATTCTGAAAGAGATGGGAATACCAGACCACCTGACCTGCCTCTTGAGAAACCTGTATGCAGGTCTGGAAGCAACAGTTAGAACTAGACATGGAACAACAGACTGGTTCCAAATAGGAAAAGGAGTACGTCAAGGCTGTATATTGTCACCCTGCTTATTTAACTTTATTCAGAGTACATCATGAGAAATGCTGGGCTGGAAGAAGCACAAGCTGGAATCAAGGTTGCCGGGAGAAATATCAATAACCTCAGATATGCAGATGACACCACCCTTATGGCAGAAAGTGAAGAGGAACTAAAAAGCCTCTTGATGAAAGTTAAAGAGGAGAGTGAAAAAGTTGACTTGAAGCTTAACATTCATAAAACTAAGATTGTGGCATCTGGTCCCATCACTTCATGGGAAATAGATGGGGAGACAGTGGAAACAGTGTCAGACGTTAATTTTGGGGGCTCCAAAATCACCACAGATGGTGATTACAGCCGTGAAATTAAAAGACACTTACTCCTTGGAAGGAAAGTTATGACCAACTTAGATAGCATATTAAAAAGCAGCGACATTACTTTGCCATCAAAGGTCCGTCTGGTCAAGGCTATGGTTTTTCCAGTGGTCATGTATGGATGTGAGAGTTGAACTGTGAAGAAAGCTGAGCGCTGAAAAATTGATGCTTTTGAAGTGTGGTGTTGGAGAAGACTCTTGAGAGTCCCTTGGACTGCAAGGAGATCCAGCCAGTCCATCCTAAAGGAGATCAGTCCCGGGCGTTCATTGGAAAGACTGATGCTAAAGCTGAAACTCCAGTACTTTGGCCACCTCATTCGATGAGTTGACTCATTGGAGAAGACCCTGATGCTGGGAGGGATTGGGGGCAGGAGGAGAAGGGGACGACAGAGGATGAGATGGTTGGATGGCATCACCGACTCGATGGACATGGGTTTGAGTAAACTCCAGGAGTTGGTGATGGACAGGGAGGCCTGGTGTGCTGTGATTCATGGGGTTGCCAAGAGTCGAACACGACAGAGTGACTGAACTGAACTGAACTGATGGGCACTTTATCTTTGACGAAGGAAGCAAGAATATACAATGGAGAAATGACAGTCTCTTTAACACGTGCTGGGAAAACTGGTCAACCACTTGTAAAAGAATGAAACTAGAACCCTTTCTAACACCATATACAAAAAAATTCAAAATGGATTAAAGATCTAAACATAAGACCAGAAACTGTAAAATTCCTAGAGGAAAATATAGGCAAAACACTCTCTGACATAAATCACAGCAGGATCTGCTATGACCCATCTCCCAGAGTAATGGAAATAAAAGCAAAAATAAATGGGGCCTAATTAAACTTCAAAGCTTTTGCACAGCAAAGGAAACTATAAGCAAGGTGAAACAACAGCCTTCAGAATGGGAAAAAATAATAACAAATGAAGCAACTAACATAATTAATCTCAAAAATATATAAGCAGCTCCTGCAGCTCAATTCCAGAAAAATAAATGACCTAATTGAAAAATGGGCCAAAGAACTAAACAGGCATTTCTCCAAAGAAGACATACAGATGGCTAACAAACACATGAAAAAATGCTCAACATCACTCATTATCAGAGAAATGCAAATCAAAACCACAATGAGGTACCATTACACGCCAGTCAAGATGGCTGCTATCCAAAAGTCTACAAGCAATAAATGCTGGAGAGGGTGTGGAGAAAAGGGAACCCTCTTACACTGTTGGTGGGAATGCAAACTAGTACAGCCACTATGGAGAACAATGTGGAGATTCCTTAATAAACTGGAAATAGAACTGCCATATGACCCAGCAATCCCACTGCTGGGCATACACACTGAGGAAACCAGAGTTGAAAGAGACACATGTACCCCAATGTTTATTGCAGCACTGTTTACAATAAGGAGGACATGGAAGCAACCTAGATGTCTGTTGGCAGACGAATGGATAAGAAAGGTGTGGTACATATACACAATGAAATATTACTCAGCTATTAAAAAGAATGCATTTGAATCAATTCTAATAAGGTGGATAAAACTGGAGCCTATTATACAGAGTGAAGTAAGTCAGAAAGAAAAACACCAATACAGTATATTAACACATATATATGGAATTTAGAAAGATGGTAATAATGACCCTATATGTGAGAGAGTGAAAGAGACAGATGTAAAGAACAGTCTTTTGGACTCTGTGGGAGAAGGCAAGGGTGGGATGATTTGAGAGGGTAGTGTTGAAACGTGTATATTATATGTGAAGTAGATCGCTGGTCCAGGTTCAATGCATGAGACAGGGTGCTCAGGTCTGGTGCACTGAGATGACTCTGGGGGGTGGGATGGGGACAGAGGTGGGAGGGGGATTCTGGATGGGGAACACATGTGCACCCATGATTGATTCATGTTGATGTTTGGCAAAAACCACTGCAATATTGTAAAGTAATTAGCCTCCAATTAAAACAAATTTTTTTTTTAAAAATAAAGGCTTTAGAGAGGGAAAAAAAAGAGGGCTCACAAGAGAGGGTCGTCAGCATCATGGTACATTGAGATACTCTCTCGGTCCCTGGTCTTCAATCTACAATTAGTATGACATCCACAGCTCAATAGATGTGGCTCTCCCCAACACACCAGAATTCCACACATCCATACATCTAAAGAAAGATGGACTGGAGCACACAGAGGAGGCTGCACTGGGAGACTGTGGAGGTTTGCCTGCGATCCTGGTACCCCTGGGGTGGCAGCTGAGCCCACAGCCTCAAAGAACCCAGCAGCAGTAGGAGAGGTGGCACCCACGACCTTCTGGCCACTAGCCAACCGTGGGTGACCAGCAGCAGTGGAAGTGGGGCCTGAGACCATCTCTCCAGCTGCAGAGGCACCCATAACTCCCCCCGTCAATGCAGCCCACAGTGGCAGCACCCAGGAATCTGATGACACCCCACTCCTCCCAGCTCTCCCCCTCCCTGAATGCAGTGGAACCTATGACTCAGGAGATTTTGGACCGGGCCGAAGTACCCCAGAGCTCCAGGCAGTGACATCAACAGCAGCAAGGTACAGCCACCCTAGAGGTACAGGCAGTGACACCAAGGGTGGCTGTCAGAGCCAGAGAGGGTGGGCAGTGCCAACTCCCAAAGGTAACCAGAGCTAGCGCAGGAAAGAGAGACCAAAGACTTAAGCTATAGATGCCATCTCCTGGAAAACAAAAGAAAGGCCTCTAATTTCTAACCCATTGAGTCATTAGAACCAAGAAAAATTAAAGTATCTTCACCTAAAGAAGGAAGCCCTTTTGCTACTTCAGATGCAGTGTGCCGAGGAACAACTAAGGCACCGAGGGTGAGCCACAGTAACAATACCATAAAAAGAAAACGGCAGTTCTCCAGAAACTAGACTTAACCTCCATGGAATACTGAGATCTAGCTGACAGTACATTCAAAATAGCCATCATAAAGAAATTCAAGGAGCTCTGAGAAAGCTCAGAAAGGCAATTCAATGAGCTAAGGAATCAAGTGTATTGACAGAAGGAACATTTACCAAAATGTTGAAACTCCAAAAAAAGAACCAAACAAATTCTGGAGCTGAAGAATTCAACAATTAACAAGATGAAGAAGGGATTAGAAAGCCTTGGAAACAGAGCAGACCATTTGGAAGAGAGGATTAACAAGCTTAGGGATAGAAATTGAATAGAAATGAAACAGGTAGAAGAGGAAAGAGCATCTTTAAAAGTGAGGAAATTGTGTGAGAGCTGCACAACTCTTTTAGGAAGGACAATGGTAGGGTAATGGGAAATCCCAGAGGGAGAGACAAGGAGAAGGGAGCAGAGAATTTACTTAAATAATAGCTGAGGGACTTCCCTGGTGGTCCAGTGGTTAAGATTTCACCCTTCCAGTGCAGGGGGTATGGGTTTGATCCCTGGGCAGGGTATTATGATCTCATATGTCACAAGGGATGGCCAAAAAATAAATATAAATATGGATTGCTAAAACCAAGAGCATATCAGGGATGTTAAAAGATTAAGGTTTTTTTTTTTTTTTTTTTTTTTAAATAGCTAACCTAAAAAAATAGCAAACCTGAGAAAAGAACTGTATGTACAAATCTATGTGGCTAAGAAATCATTGCTAGTAGATCTTCTCTATGACATGTGGTATTAACACTGTCAAAAGTCAAGGACAAAAGAGGTGTTAAATACAATGTGATACTCTGGACTGGATATTGGAACAGAAAAAGGACCTTAATGTGAAAACTAGTAAAATCTGGAGTTTAGTTAACAGCAGTGCTTTTGCATTGTTTTAACAAGTGTGCCATGGTATACAAGACATTAACATTAAGGGACCCTGGGTGAGAGGTATAGAGACCTCTTTGTGCTTATAACTTTTTAGTAAATCTAAAATTATTCCAGAATAAAAATTTTATTAAAGATAAAAAAATTTTAAAAGGGAAAAAAGGATGGTTATCTATAAAGGAATCCCCAGTAGGCTATTGGCAGATTTTTCAGCTGTAACTATAGGCCAGGAGGGAATGGAATAAAATTCTCAAAATAGTGAAAGATAAAAACTGTCAGTCAAAAATACTTTATCCAGAAAAGTTATCATTCATATATGAAGGAGAAATAAAGACTTTCTCAGACTGAAGAGACTTGCAGCAGCAGCAGCAGACAGACAAAAGCTGAAGGAGTTCATTACACTAGACCTTGCTTACAAGAGATGTTGAAATGAGCTCTTATGCCCAAAATAAAAATGTAGAATACACAAAACTTTGAGTAAGGTGATAAATAGAGTCAGAAAATTGCAACTTTATGTCAGAATAGATTATTTACACTGTATTATGCCATAAAAGTCAAGGGGGGGGAAAAGCAGAAAAAGTTAACTATAAATACTTTAAATTGGTAATAAATTTACAACGTTAAAAGGGATAATTTGAGACAGCAAAAACAAAAGAGGAAGAGGAAAAGGACAGAACCTGTATAGGCATATGAAGATCAGATGCTGTCAGCAGAGAAAAAGGACTTTTATCTATAAGATGTTTTAGACATACCTCATGATAAACACAAAGTAAAGATCTAGAGCAAAGATGTGAAACATAAAAAAGAGAAACATCATAGAAAACCACCAAACCAGAACAGCAGACAGAAACACAAGGAAAAGAAACAGTGGAGATACAGAGCAATCAGAAAATCAAAGATAAAACCAAGTTCTCATCTGTCAGGAATCATCCTAAATGTACATGGATTTAATTCATCAAAAGGCAAATTGGTTGGGGCTTCTCTGGTGGTGCACTGGTTGAAAATTCACCTGCCAATGCAGTGGACATGGGTTCAATCCCTGTTCCAGGAAGAACCCACATGCCTCAGAGCAGCTAAGCCCATGGACCACAGCTATGGAGCAGGCGCTCCAGAGCCCATGAACCTCAGAGAAGCCCCTGCAACGAGAAGCACACCTCAACAAAGAGTGGCCCCTGCTCTCCAAAACTAGAGAAAACTTGAGCAGCCAATAAGACTGAGCACAGTCAAAAGTAAATAAGTGTGAGTGAAAGTCGCTCAGTAGTGTCCCACTCTTTGTGACCCCATGGACTATACAATCCATGGAAATCTCCAGGCCAGAATACAGGAGTGGGTAGCCTTTCCCTTCTCCAGGGGATCTTCCCAACCCAGGGATCGAACCCAGGTCTCCTGCATTGCAGGCGGATTCTTTACCAGCTGAGCCACCAGGGAAGCCCAAGAATACTGGAGTGGGTAGCCTCTCCCTTCTCCAGCGGATCTTCCCCACTCTGGAATCGACCAGGGTCTCCTGCATTGCAGGCAGGTTCTTTACTAACTGAGCTATGAGGGAAGCCCTCATACCTCATAACTCAATAAAGAGTAGCCCCTGCTCTCCAAAACTAGAGAAAGCTTGCATGCAGCAAATAAGACTCAGCACAGTCAAAACTAAATAAATAAATCTTAAAAAAAAAAGAGAAAAGAGCGGTTGGATGGATTAAAAAGCAAGACCTCCCTGCACTCATATTAAAAACAAGATCCATCTGTTTACTCCCTCCAGGAAACTCACTTCAGCTTTTAAAGATAAACGTAGACTCAAAATGAAAGGATGGAAGATGATGCCCAAAGCAAATGGTAGCTAAGGGAAATTGAATGTAGCTAGATTCATATCTGACAAAATAGACTCCAAACTCCAAACCAAAAAAGGTAATAAGAGACAAAGATGGCCATATAAAAACAATAAATTTAATTTACAACAAAGGAGCAAAGAACATACAGTAGAAAAATGGTAGTTTCTTCAGTAAATGGTGATGGGGAAGCTGGACAGTCACATGCAAAAAAAAAAAAAAAAAACAGGAAACTAGATCAGTATCTCACACCATACATAGAAGTTAATGCAAAATGGATTCAAGACTTGAATGTTAGACCTGAAACCATAAAAGTTTTAGAACTAATCATAGGCAGTATAATTAGTGAATTGACCTTAGCAATATCTTTGGGTATGTGTCGTCAGGCAAGGAAAACAAAAGCAAAAGTAAATGGGACCTCATCAAACTAAGAAGTGTTTGCACAGTGGAGGAAACTATCTACAAAATACAACCTGCCAGCTGGGAAAAGATGTTTGCAAACCACATAACCAAGAAGGGGTTAGTATCCAAAATATATACAGAATTCATGAAATTCAGTAACAACAAAAAATTATCTAATTAAAAAATTGGCAAAGGAACTGAATAGACATTTTTCCAAAGAAGACATACAGGTGGCCAACAGGCACATGATAAGATGTTCAACATTGCTAATTGTTAAGAGAAATGCAAATCAAAACCACAATGAGTTTATCACCTCATACTGGTCAGAATGGCTCTCATCAAAAAGCCTACAAATAATGAATGTTGGAGAGGGTGTGGAGAAAAGGGACTGCTCCTATACTGTTGGTGGGAATGTAAATTGGTGCACCTACTGTGGAGAACAGCGTGGAGAGTCCTCAAAAAATAAAGAACACATATGATCCAGCTATTCCACTTCCGGGTATTTATCCCCAAAATACAAAAACACTAATTTGAAAAAAGTATATGCACCCCTGTGTTCATCATAGCATTATTTACAATAACCAAGACATGGAAACAACCTAAGTGGCTATCAATGGATAAATGGATAAAGAAGATATTTCATATATTTACAATAGAATACTACTCAGTCATAAATAAGATAAAATTTCGCCATTTGTGGCAACATGGATGGGTGGATTGTGAGGGTATTATGCTAAGTAAAATAAGTCAGATGGGGAAAAACAAATATGATTTCATTCATATATGGAATACAATAAAACCCAAACAAATAAAAACCAAAAAATAAATGAACAAAATAAGTGAAATGAGTAAAATGGATCAACCGTATGGTGATAAATGGAAACTAAATGTTTGGTGGTGAGTATGCTGTAGTGTAAACAGAAGTAGAAATGTAATATACACATGAGGTTTACATAATGTTAAAAACCAACATTATCTTAAAAATAATTTTTTAAAATGTCTTTGCAAATTTAGGGTAATGAATAACTTTGTTTTAATTCATTTGAAGTCAAAGGAAATATCTTGTATGTATTCAGAAAAGTTTGTGTCATAGATGATGATGAGAGTATCAACGTTTACTTTTTTTTGTAAAAGTATAAAACATATACCATACCTGCTGTGCAGCTAAGTGCAGGACATACATTCTGCAACTAATACTTAAAGTATTTTTGTTAATTATATATTAGTGTTGGACGTACACGTCACCCCTGTTATTTCAGGGCTGAGAAAACCAAATTTAGGGATCCAGGGTTCAAGGGCAGCTCTCTCTGACCTCAAAGCTCACGATCTTTCTACTCTTTCAGACTTATTTTATTTACTGTAATTTACAGATTGCAGGTTCTTCCAAAGGAGTACAGAATTCTATGGATATTCCTGAGATGTCAGTCAGGCACCAAAAGGAAGTCCCAGAAAAAGGCAGGTGGAGTTCACAGATGGTCTCAACTTGGGCTCCTGCAGGCATTTGTTGGAGTGGTGGACCATCTCAGGAGGCCTGCATGACACCTGATACAGAGCAGAGCTTGGAAAGCTTACAACCTCTGGAAGAGGACATGGCTTTAAATGAAGTCCTACGGAAATTAAAATGTACCAACAAAGAACAGGAAACTCGGATCCACGACTTAGAGCGTCGTAACTCGTATTTAGAGAAGAAGGTTGAAGAACTACAGATGACTACGACTAAACAGCACGTGTTTGTGGACATCATCAATAAGCTAAAGGAGAAGATCGAAGAGTTAATTGAAGAAAAGTACAGAATAAAGCTCGAGAAGAGTGATACAGAGAAGACACTGCAGGGTGTCCATGAGATTTTAGTTACCACCCAACACCACCTTCAGGAATACCAGAGTGAAAAGGAAACCTTACAGTTAGAGTTTAAGAAACTCAAGGGCAATTATGTGAGTCTACAGGAAAGGTACATGACTCAGTGCATGGAGATGGACAGTGCCTTGAGCAGGAAAGAAGAAGAGACAGAGAGACTGCAGCAACTCAAAGGAGAACTGGAAAAGGCCACCGTTGCCGCTCTGGACTTGCTGCAAAGGCAGAGGGAGGCCAGAGAGCAAGAGTTCCTGTCTTTACGGGAGGAATTTCAGAAATGTGAAAGGGAACACCTGGATGAAAGAGAGAAATTGAAATCTAAACTTGAGAAATTGGTCGCTCAGGTTCAGAATGTACAATTCCTATCCGACAGTGAAAAGGCTAAGAATGCAGAACTCCAGCAGCAGATCAACGAAGTAAAAAATGAAAACACAAAACTTCAGCAGCAGGTTGCAAGGAGTGAGGAGCAAAATTGTGTCCCTAAATGTGAGATAGCTCAACTCAAGGATAACTTAGAGGATGTAATAGAGTCAGATGTGGCCAAGGTATTATCACAAATTCAGAATCTCTAAGGCAGAATTTCAGGAGCTTCTAATAGTCTGCTGAGGCGTATTTGGGCATGGCCCATACCCTAATTTGTTGGTGGAGAGAATTAACAACCAAAAAGAGAGACACAATGGAGAAGGCGCCACAGGTTTGGAGGAGTTTCTTTGGGTCTCAGATACTCACATTAAAGAACAGCCATTCCTGGCCTCTTGCGATTATATTGGTAGAGTTGCAAATGAATGTGGGAATTTCATGGGTACCTAGGAGTCTGGTGAGCTGCAGTCCATAGTGTCACAAAAAGTCGGACTCGACTGAAGCGACTTAGCACACACAGACACGCGTGCATGAGCAATCATCCAAAGCTTCCTCTGAGAAAAGAATTTCTGAGTGGGAATCCCAGTCTTTTCATGCCATGTCTGCCTATTCAATGGTAAAACTAAATAATACAGCTGCATATTTGGTTTACAAGGCAAAACCTACATTGTATCACACAGTACTTTTGTAAAGTTATAAACATTTTTACTGAGATGGCATACTATATTAGTTTTAGGTATACAGCATAAAGCTTCAATATTTGTATATATTGCAAAATGATCATCAAATATATCTACTTAACATTGGTTAAGAACAACATGAGAGCCTCATATCAATGTGTTTGGAAATCCTGTAATTTTGTATTTGCAGTTTAGATGGCTTTTTTGGTAGACAACTGGAAGCCAAATAGCGATAATCTTCACAAGCCAGAGCACATCTGCTCTATTTCAGTTTTGTAGGCCTGCCTTAAAATATCTGTAGCGCAATCTTATTAACTCTGCTACTGCTGCTGCTAAGTCACTTCAGTCGTGTCCGACTCTGCAACTCCGTAGACAGCAGCCCACCAGGCTCCCCCGTCCCTGCGATTCTCCAGGCAAAAACACTGGAGTGGGTTGCCATTTCCTTCTCCAATGTGTGAAAGTAAAAAGTGAAAGTGAAGTTGCTCAGTCGTGTCCGACTCTTAGTGACCCCATGGACAGCCTACCAGGCTCCTCCATCTATGGGATTTTCCAGGCAAGAGTGCTGGGGTGGGGTGCCATTGCCTTCTCCGTATTAACTCTATTAGAAGGCTAATCTGAGTCAGAAAAATGTATACGTTTACTTTTATATTTGTCATAATAACTTAAACTGAGTTGATCTGTTGCTCAAAGATGTCCTTAGAAAACTTTCTTTTGTGAATCTCTAATCAGTATTAAGTATTGTTTGCAAGGCAAGGATTCTATTATTTTTAATGGCTCTTAGAGAAATACTGTTCTCATAGGACTAAAAATTCTGTCATCTTTTCTCCAGAAAAAAGGAAGGATTATCTAAGCCAGTGTGGTTCTCAGACTTTAGCGTTCATCAGCCTCAGCTGTGAAAAAGCAGATTGCCGGGGCCACCCCAGAATCTCTGATTCAGCAGATGTGAGGTGGGGCCTGGGCATGTGTGTCTCCAGGAAGATCTTGGGGTCTCGCTGATGCTTCTGGCCCCAGGGTTACGCTTTGAGAACTACTGACCTAAGCAGGTCAGGAAGATCCCTTGGAGAAGGGAACGGCAACCCACTCCAGTATTCTTGTCAGAAAAATCCCATGGACAGAGGAGCCTGGCGGGCTACAATCCATGGGGTCAAAAAGAGTCGGAATATGGCTGAGTGACTAACACTTTCATTTTCACTTTCAGCCTAAGCAGAGATGACCTTCAGTTTGGCTGTTAACCAAACCATGACAAATTTTGAATCAATAAACACTGAGTAAATTAGTGTAACTGCAGCAGTTTATCCACTATACAATATTTTCCTTGAACTTTCTTTTTTTAAAGGCAGCTTTTGCTCTACCTTGACTAATGCGTTTTTTTTTTTTACTTCTAGTTTTGCTTTTCATTAATCTTTAGGTCCATTTTTCTCGATGTGTGTTCTGGGAACATCTTTGATGTCAAAGCATTTTCATGGTAATATGAAGACATCATTGCCTTTTTCACTCTCATTCTTTCCCACGTGTACAGTGCAGTTTTCCAGTGAAGCCATGTGACGTGTGATGGTGTAATTGCTTTCATGGTTGATGGACTGTGGAGAGCACAGTGGAGAGTCTAGCTGTCTTCTATTAAGTCAGAATTAAAAATATTTGCAGGAAATGTAAACATTCCCACTTTTCACTGATTTTTCATTTTGACAAATGTGGTAATTTTGTATTAAATTGTCACTTATACTGACATAATACATTTATTGTTTAAATGAATTAGTAAATAAATATTTTTGAATGTTCTCAGTTGTAATTTCTAATACAATGAATATTGATGATATAAAATAGATTATAGCAATAAATATTTATAAATATAGATATTGTATTTCTAATACAATAAATATTGTTATTTAAATGAATTTGTAAATCAATATATTTGATGTTCACAGCTGTGATTTCTAATGCAATAAATATTGACAGATACAGCCTAGCAAACAAAAGCTTTGGGGGATCCTCAATAATTTTTAAGAGTATGAGAGCATCCTAAAAATCAAAAAGTTTGAGAACCACTGCTTTGAGTTTTTAAGAGCGGTATTTTATTCAGCATTTTACCTAAAAAGTAATCCAGCTTCTTTATTGTGACAAGTCTGAATTGTGTGTACGTAGGATGCAAAGATGACACATTCTAATTTGTCCCCGAATCACTCACCTCGTGAAGAAGGGAGTGCAAACCCCCCAGACATGAAAAGAACTTCACAGCCGACGTCCAGAAGTCTCAGTCTTCTGGATCTGATGGTAGAACTTCTCCCACAACAGGTAATTATACAAAAATCATATTTTTTACCAAAAAATATCAAGGTTGGGCAATCAAGTTATGAAAGAAAAATAATGGAAGGAATGATATGGATGGACAGGGAAGCGCAGCGTGCTACCTTTCATGGGATTGCAAAGAGTCGGACACGACTGAGCGACTGAACTGACTGATACAGATACTTCAACCAGTCAGTCAGCCCTTCCTTCTTCCCACTGCTTCGTTCTGTCTTTTTTTCATCACCTAATTCCCATAAATCAATAGTAAGATAACATAGTAGGACTAAAAAATATAAGAACTTCATGCAAAACCCATCCCTCAGTACTTTCCACGTGTTAGGGAAACTCCCTCCGAGCAGTAGTCTTGGGCTCCAGGCCAGCTGCTCCTAGTGGTGAGTTCACATGAGTGGGCAGTTTACCCAGTCTGATCTAAAGTGCAGCTTTGGGGCAGGGTGGGCATTGTGGAGCTGTGTACACGGGAAGAATGAAAATGAAGTTAGTGTCCAGTGACTTTCAGATACGGCCTCTCCATCTCTTGTCCATGTGACCTGGCCAAGGAAATTTTCCTTTCTCAGCCTTAGCTGAAGTGGTATTTGCTGCTGCCCTGGGAAGTGACAAACCCTATGTCTTAACGGGAGCACATTTGAAGGGCGTGATGCTAGGAACAGCTTCTCAAATTATTGAACTCTCTTTCTTCCTCTTCCCTCTGATTATTGTACATTTCTTTGAGCTTAAGTGCACTCCTCTGAGCCAAAATTTGGCAACATGGGTTTGCTGTGTTCCTGATCCGACACAACCTTTATTCCTATTTTCTTTCAGTTAAGATTTGTTGAATGCTAGCATTTATTGAAGGCTGGAAACCAAGCTAAGTAATTTTAGCGGAGATCACAAATTGACAGCCCATAGACTGTATCCACCTGAAGCTCTGTCTTTAAAATGTTTGAATTTGCATGTGTCACCAACGCTTCTTGCTGCAACCTTTTCCATCACCCCTGGCCCTCAGACATCTGCTTTCTCACCATACTTGCTTGGTT
Organism: Muntiacus reevesi; assembly: GCF_963930625.1. Taxonomy (NCBI): domain Eukaryota; kingdom Metazoa; phylum Chordata; class Mammalia; order Artiodactyla; family Cervidae; genus Muntiacus; species Muntiacus reevesi. The sequence goes on from NC_089268.1 coordinate 48,145,311, forward strand.
TCCTCCTGTCTCAGTGGCTGCTGCTGTTCTTTCTCAGTCTGATTTGCTGGCTGCTCCTTCTCTCCCAGACCCCTCAGTGACGGAGTGAGCCATCAGCACAGGCCAAACAAATACCTGTTTGCTCAAGGCTTTAGGCTCAGAGACTCGATATGTGATATGCCCTCTGCTAATACAGGGTAAGCCTCTAATAGACACTGGACAAATATTTGCTGGCTGCCCACCCTGTCCTTAGAGGCATTTAAATTGATCCTACTTTTCATGGGTTATCTCATTCAACTCTTACACCATTAAAAAAAAATATTATCAGACTTTTATTTTTTTAACGTGGAAAAACAAACAGGCTTAGAATAGTTGAGTTTCTTGTTCAAAGTCTCACATAAGTTAAGTGGCAGAATGAATTCCCATTCCATTTCAGAGCTGCAGCAGACGCTTTCTGCTGTGCTCAGTCGGTCAGTCGTGTCTGACTCTGTGACCCCATGGACTGCAGCCCACCAGGCTCCTCTGCCCATGGGATTTCCCAGGCAAGAATACTGGAGTGGGTCATGATTTCTTTCTCCAGGGGATCTCCCCAGCACAAGGATTGAACCCATATCTCCTGCATTGGCAAGCAGATTCTTTACCACTGAGCCACCAGGGAAGCTCTAAGTGGCAGAACTCAGATCCACACCCAGGTAGTCTGACTTCTGACCCTTAGGTTACAAGGGTCTTCACTGTACAAGTACAGTGTATAAGTATCTTCATTCTGGGGGCCACTGAAATTTCTAGAGTTTCAATATTATTAAAGATGTCTGAGTGTCAGGTATAACAATTAGTCTAAAATTTGGATTTGTAAACTGACTAGGCTAAGAGGAGATGTATCTATGAGTGTGTAGTCATGCATAGTTATTATCAATCTGTATTAATGTCCAGCAATTATCCTAATTTGTCCCACTTACAATTTATATGCAAATGTGAATCTAGATGAATTATTTCCACATTAACCTGTTACTAGATGTCTTATGATGAGTAACTGAAGAGTTGAGTTCAATATTTTTCTTCCTTCTTTGGTTTGGCCTCTTGTTTTGCACAGGACATTTAATTTGTATTCTTTGCTTCATCCTTTTAATTTTACTGAAAACTTTTTAGTAGAGCTTCTCAAAATGTTACCCTTAGGACATCATCAATCGTGATGCTGAACATTTCAAAGAGAATGAGAAAGTTAGTGATATCATGCCACATAAATTGAAGAGTTTTCATCTTAAAAAGAAAATTTTAGATAAAGAGGTATGTGTTCTTCATTCTAAAAATTATATCATTTTTAGTGAAAAAAGAAGTTAAAAAAAAGCTAGTGTAAAAGTATAAAGAGGCTCCTAAAACTGGCTTTTTTAAAATAATTATTTCAGGGGACAAGATTAGCTTTACTTTAACTCTAAGGAGGCCTTTTGTTCAACACTTGACTTGTTTTATAACCTAAGTATGTATTAGAAAATCCCATTCATCTACCCAAAAACTGGTATGAGTATCTTTTCACTTTTGTATGGTACCACTGATTCCTGAAGATAAGTATATTTTGACATTCCTATAGGGCTTCCTTGATAGCTCAGCTGGTAGAGAATCGCCTGCCGTGCAGGAGACCCCTGTTCCATTCCTGGGTCAGGAAGATTCTCTGGAGAAGAGAAAGGCTACCTATTCCAGTATTCATGGGCTTCCCGGGGCTCAGACTGTAAAGAACCCACCTGCAATGCGGGAGACTTGGGTTCAATCCCTGGGTTGGGAAGATCCCCTTGAGAAGGACATTGCAACCCACTTGAGTGTTCTTGTCTAGAGAATCCCATGGACAGAGGAGCCTGGGGGTCGCAGAGTCAGACCCTACTGAGCGACTACGCACAGCACATAGTTATTACAAACTTTATCACTTGGAATACTGGATACGTTGGAAACAGATTTTATTTCTCAAGTGAGACAAGTAAGGGAGAGGCCCTTGGAACTTCTTCAATCAGTCTTTTCCCGGTTAGTGGTGAGAGGTGGAAAGAGGGTCAGCAGAGCCAGTTAAGTGCTGTTGTTCGGCTGTATAGTCGTGTCCGACTCTGAGACCCCGTGGACTCCAGCACGCCAGGCTTCCCTGTTCATCACCAAATCCTGCAGCTTGCTCAAAGTCATGTCCATCGAGTGGGTGATGCGATCCAGCTATCTCATCCTCTGTCATCCCCTTCTCCTCCCGCCTTCAGTCTTTCCCAGCATCAGGGTCTTTTTTTAATGAATCAGTATTTTGCATCAGGTGGCCAAAGTATTGGAGCTTCAGCTTCAGCATCAGTTCTTCCAGTGAATATTCGGGATTGATTTCCACTGGTTTGATCTCTTTGCAGTCCAAGAGACTCCCAAGTGTCTTTTCCAGCACCATACTTCAACAACATCAATTCTTTGGCACTCAGCCTTCTTTATGGCTTCTCTCGTATCAGTCGGTAAAGGATCTGCCTGCAGTGCAGGAGACCGGGGTTCGATCCGTAGGTTGGGAAGATCCCCTGTAGAAGGAAATGGCAACCCACTCCAATATCCTTGCCTGGAAAATCCCATGGACCGAGGAGCCTGGTGGGTTGCAATCCATGGGATCTCAAAGAGGCGGGCACAACTGAGCGACCTAACACTTCCAGCCTTCTTTATGGTCCAACTCTCACATCCATTCATGAATAATAGAAAAACCATAGCTTTGACTAGACGAACCTTTGTTGGGAAAATAATGTCTCTGCTTTTTAATATGCTATCTAGGTTGGTCATAGCTTTTCTTCCAAGGAGCAAATGTCTTTCAATTCCATGGCTGCAGTCACAATCTGCAGTGATTTTGGAATCCAAGAAAATAAAGTCTGTCACTGTTTCCATTGTTTCCCCATCTATTTGTCATGAAGTGATGGGGCCTGATGCCATAATCTTTGTTTTTTGAATGTTGAGTGTTAAGCCAGCTTTCTCACTCTCCTCTTTCACTTTCATCAAGAGGCTCTTTAGTTCCTCTTTGCTTTCTGCCATAAGGGTGGTGTCACCTGCATATCAGAGGTTATTGATATTTCTCCTGGCAATCTTGATTCTAGCTTGTGCTTCATCCAGCCCAGCATTTCTCTTGATGTACTCTGTATATAAGTTAAATAAGCAGGGTGACAGTTTACAGCCTTGATGCACTCCTTTCCCGATTTGAAACCCGTCCCTTGCTCCATGTCTGGTTCTGACTGTTGCTTTTTAACCTGCACACAGGTTCTGCAGGAGACAGGCAAGGTGCTCTGGTATTCCGCTCTCTTTAAGAATTTTCTGTAGCTTGTCATGATCCATACAGTCAAAGGCTTTAGCATAGTCAGTGCAGCAGAAGTAGATTTTTTTTTTTATTCTCTTGCTTTTTCTATGATCCAATGGATGTTGGCAATTTGATTTCTGGTTCCTCTGCCTTTTCTAAATGAACCTCTGTCCATAGTTCTTCAGGCACTCCGGCTATCAGATCTAATCCCTTGAAATTATTTGTCACTTCCACTGTATAATCATAAGGGATTTGATTTAGGTCATACCTGAATGGTCTAGTGGTTTTCCCTACTTTCTTCAATTTAAGTCTGAATTTGGCAATAAGGAGTTCATGATCTGAGCCATAGTCAGCTCCCGGTCTTGTTTTTGCTGACTAAATAGAGCTTCTCCATCTTGGCTTCAAAGAATATAATCAGTCTGATTTTGGTATTGACCATGTGGTGATGTCCATGTGTAGAGTCTTCTCTTGTGTTGTTGGGAAAGGGTATTTGCTATGACCAGTACGTTCTCTTGGCAAAACTCTGATAGCCTTTGACCTTCATTTTGTACTCCAAGGCCAAACTTGCCTATTATTACAGGTATCTTTTGACTTCCTTCTTTTGCATTCCAGTCCCCTGTAATGAAAAGGACATCTTTTTTTGATGTTCTAGAAGGTCATGTAGATCTTCATAGAACTGTTCAACTTCAGTTTCTTTGGCATTAGTGGTCAGGGCATAGACCTAGGTTACTGTGATACTGAATAGTTTGCCTTGGAAATGAACAGAGATCATAGTCGTTTTTGAGATTGCACCCACGTACTGCATTTTGGACTCTTTTGTTGACTAGGAGGCCTATTGCATTTTTTCTAAGGGAGTCTTGCCCATAGTAGTAGATATAATGGTCATCTGAATTAAATTCACCCATTCCGGTCCATTTTAGTTCACTAATTTCTAAAATGCCAATGTTCACTCTTGCCATCTCCTGTTTGACCACTTCCAATTTATCTTGATTCATGGACCTAACATTCCAGATTCCTATGCAATGCTGTTCTTCACAGCATCAGACTTTGCTTTCACCACCAGACACATCCACAGCTGGATGTTGTTTCCCCTCTGACCCAGCTTCTCCATTCCTTCTGGAGCTGTTTCTCTGCTCTTCTCCAGTAGCATATTGGGCACTTATCGACCTGGGAAGTTCATCTTTCAGGGTCATATCTTTTTGTCTTTTCACATTGTTCACGGGGTTCTCAAGGCAAGAATGCTGAAGTGGTTTGCCATGCCCTTCTCCAGTGGACCGCATTTTGTCAGGACTCTCCACCATGACCCGTCCGTCTTGGGTGGCCCCACACGGCATGGCTCATAGTTTCATTGAGTTAGGTGAGGCTGTGGTCCATGTGATCAGTTTGGTTAGTTTTCCATGATTGTGGTTTTCATCCTGTCTGCCCTCTGATGGATGAGGATAAGAGGCTTGTGAGCTTCCTGATGGGAGGGACTGGCTGTAGGACACTGGGTCTTGCTCTGGTGGGCGGGGCCATGCTCAGTAAATCTTTAATCCAATTTTCTGCTGGTGGGCGGGGCTGTGTTCCTTCACTGTAGTTTGGCCTGAGGCCAAACCATGGTAGGGGTAATGTCGACCTCCTTCAAAAGGACTTATGCCAGCATGCTGTGACTCGCAGTAGGGAAAATAATAACAGGACTCGAACAGGAGCCATTTTTAATCTGAGAGGAAAACAGAAGTGACCAGTTGACCTGGCTGAATAGTAAATCTGGGATTCAATTTTAATATTGTACTAGCAGGAAATGACTTCTCTGAACTGTGAGGTGGATAGGAAATTTGTTGCAAGGCTCTGGGGAACCTATCTTCTGGCTAACCTATAGAGAAAAGGACCAAGGAATAAACAGACTTGAAGAAAAACTACTGGTCTCCGCTTCTTTTTTTTTTTTTCAATTAGCAATAATCGCGCCTCGGATAAACCTCATTGGCTGTGATACTGCCACTGTGCAAAGCTGGTCTCCACTTCTTAAACCAACCTTCAAAAAGAAGCCTCGTTGAGAGTTCAAAAGGGGTGTTGTGCTTAGCTGCTCCGTTGTGTCTGAGTCTGTGTGACCCCACGGACTGTAGCCCACCAGGCTCCCTCGTCCCTGGGATTCTCCAGGCAAGAACACTGGAGTGGATTACCATTTCCTTCTCCAATGCGTGAAAGTGAAGTCGCTCAGTTGTGTCCAACTCTTAGCGACCCCATGGACTGCAGCCCACCAGGCTCCTCCATCCATGGGATTTTCTAGGCAAGAGTACTGGAGTGGGGTGCCATTGCCTTCTCCAAATAGTTACATGGGGGTTCATTAAAGTTTTTTCTGTTTTTTTTTTAAATTGTTCATGGTAAAAAAAAAATTCTGTACAGCATACTTTATCACTGATATTTGGAGGAGTTAGAATATTGAATATTAAAGATCTATCATTATTATATGGAGCAAACAAGAAATGATACTAAATTGTATCTAGAAAAAGTTGGCTAATTTTCTTCTGTAAAGCAGAGTCTTAATAGCGTGGCTGTGAAAGCCATTGAGTATTAGGATAATCTCTGTGGAGCTCCCATGCCCTCCCTCAGGTTTGGTGACTTACAGGACTCACAGGACTCAGCACCCAGTCGTCCTCCCAGTTATGAGGTATTATTACTGCAAGAGGATTCAGAGCAAAACCAGCTAAAGGGAAAAGCGCGTGGCGCAAAGTCCAGAGGAGACCAGGTGCCCTTCCCTTCCCTGGCAGTGAGCTGTGCAGCCCACGTGAAGCCTTCCCAGGGAAACTCGCTGGAGACTTAGCGTCAGGGTTTCTATCGGAGGCTGGTCGCATAGGCAGGCACCCTCTGCCTGCCACGTACCAAAATCCCAGACTCTCCCAGTGGAAGGAGGCGTTCAGCATAAACCACATCTTCCGTGCAAACAGGTTAGACACAGTGAGCCTTCATATCAGGAAATGATGGAGACCCTCCCACTATTGGCTTCCTAGAAGTCAGTCAGGGGGCAGCTTGGTGAGCAGGCCTTTCTGGGGACAACAGTCTCAGCCTGTTGTGTGAACTCTGCTACACAAGAGCTCAAAATACAAGACACCTTTGAGACAGGGATTGGGCTGTGCATGGTTTGGTGATTTTATTAGAAATGTTACTGAATGTAGTCTTATTTCCTCTCTGTCTCTGAAATAGAAAATGCCTTTTTCCTTAGCTACTGAAACATAAAGACAAAATTGCAGCTTTCAGAGAGTTACTTGCTAATGAAAAATCATTTCAACATCAGGTTCCTCAGGTGAGTTAAACATTCACTGTCTCTAACATACAAAAATGCAATTTTAGATCTTACATTGAAAGCATTCTGTTATTGAGGCCACTAGAGAGCTCTCTGATGGTTTAACTGATAGCATATTCATTGTCCTCTGGTCCAAGGAAAGTGAACATATTGGAAGTGAGCACAAATACGTTTCATCACAGGCTACAGAATTTGACTCCAAGGAAGCCAAGAATGTCAGAGACGTGCCTGTTGTACTGGGAGCCAGACTGAACCAGTACCACAGCCTAAACGAGGAGCTTGATTTTTTGGTAAGAAATACCTTTCGTTGCTTTGCTAGCCTTTTTATTCACAACACTGTCTTAATAACAAGTTGTGGAAATGATCTACCTTCAAAAACTTTGCTCCTTGAAATGGTCACACGCTGGCATAGTAGCAGTATTATTCACCCCCACAAATATAGAACTGAAGTTTGCACTCTCAGGTTTTGAAATTTTAAATATTGTCCCACCTGATTTCTGTGTAATCAGATTTTTTTTTTAATTTCAAAATGCAGAAATTTTCAAGTATGTGCAAGTTTTTCATAGTGAATGAAGCACATTTATATTGTGGCACATACAACCACCATTCTTAGAGCAGTAGGTGTTTGCAGCAATCGCGATTAAGGGGGTGAGGGAGAAACGGCACTAGTCCTTTGGATGGCACCCAAAGCCTTCACAGGGGAGTGGTGATTGTGGGAGGGGTGGAGCTAATGGCAGTAATCATTTTGCCATATATCAGTGTATCAAACCAGCAGGCTGTTCACCTGAAACTTACACAGTGGTTGCATCAGCTATGCATCAGTAAAGCTGGAAAAAAGGATTAAAGCAGACAAAACAGGAAAAACCTGTGGGAAGAAAATGAAAATATCTTGGTACCTAGAAAGTTACAATCCATTTGGATCCCACTATCTAATGAAAAAGAGGTTAATTAACTTAACTGGTTTTTGTAATGTTTGTTTATTTCTGGTTGTGCTGGGTCTTCATTGCTGCACAGGCTTCTCTAGTCGTGGCGAGCGGGGGACTCCTCTCCAGTCGCAGTGCACGGGCTCTATGCACGCGGGCTTCAGTGGTCACGACTCGTGGGCTTAGCTGCTTCGCAGCACGTGGGATCTTCCCGGACCGGGGATGGAACCCGTGTGTCCTGCCTTGGCAGGTGGATTCTTAGCACTGCGCCACTAGGGAAGCCCTCAGAATTTGTTTTCATCGTTAGAGAAGTCTGTCATATTTCTAAATTGTTAAAGGCAGCATTCTGTACTAAATTCATTGCATAAGAGAGAGGGAAAAGCCCGATGCTGTGAGGGCTTACAGTTTTCTTCCTTCCTACTGCATTAATTTTCTTCATTATTTAGGTAATTACTGACTTCCTTGAAAGGGTAAGCAAGGCTAGACAATATGGAGATATTGATGGAAAGTTACATCAAACGGAAGCCCTGCCTCCAAGGAATCTAGAAAAGAAGGTGCGATATATAGATAGCTATTTGGAAGGACTAGAGGGAACCTTTTTAGAAAGAGCTAGGATACACATCCGACAAAGGAGACGGTTGTCGACCAGCTGGAGCTCAGAGGAGGAGCCTGTGACATCCAGGTGGGAGAGGCGCAGAGGAGAGCCCAGGGGCTGGCAGGGGGCAGGTGAAAGGGCGCAGGCTCTGTCTGCAGCTTCTGGGCTTCAGGCACAAAAGAGGCTTGGAGTGGACCTCAGTCTCCCCTGGGTGGGAAGCTGAAGTGAGAAAACGCTCACGAATGGCAGCATCTCAGTCACACTGTGTTGCCTCTGATATGTGCTGCAGACTTTCTTGTACAAACCGTATCTCAGACGGACCGAATAACTGATGAGGGAGAGTTCTTCACTGAAGAACGTAAGCTGTTAAAAGCAGAAGAGGGACTTCCCTGACGGCGCAGTGGTTAAGACCTCGCCTTCCAATGAAGACGGTGCCAGTAGGATCCCTGGATGGGGGCTAAGATCCCACATGCCTCGTGGGCAAAAAAATCAAAACAGAAAACAGAAGCAGCATTGTAACAAATTCAACTGAGATTTTAAAAATGGTCCACATAAAAAAAAAATAAAAAAAAAAGCAGAAGACACACCTATAGAAAATTACATCTTGCATCCCTGAATAAAATAAGGAATCTAGACACTGAGAATGGCTACTAAAACCTGTAAGTTCAATACTCACAGGAAGCTTTTAATGGCCCACACCAGAGCCCTGTTGTCCAGCTTAGCCGCACAAAAGGTGCGGTGTGCCGTTGACGGCATGAGGCGTGGGAAGGGCGCTGTCCGTGGTGTCTCACCTGAAAGCAAGCTTCCAGACCACGCCACTCCTGAGAGGATAAAGAAGCACATTAAGCTGACCGTGATAAAAATTCCAAATGTGAGAAATTCTAATCCATAAACACTGGGCACACAGAAAGGGAGGGAGAGGAAAGGAAGAGCTGCTCTAGACCCAGAGGGTCAAGGTGGTGGTGTCCAGTCGCCCCGTCGGGTCCCACTCTGCGGCCCCGTGGACGGCGGCACGCCAGGCTTCCCTGCACTCCAGTGCCTCCCGGAGTCTGCTCAGATTCGCGTCCGGTGAGTCAGTGATGCTCACAGCCTGAGCCTCTGCCGCCCTCTTCTCTCTACTTCTAGCCATGTCGTTTAAAAAACATTTTAAATTCTCTTCACCTTGGGTCTGTCTGTTAAACTGAGGTAATATCTGTACTCCCCACCTTAAATAACGTGCAGTCAGAGGAATGGGACCCCGATTTGATATTGTCCCCATTAATATATCTGTGTAAAGAGAAAGAGCAAGAAAGCCGCTGTGTCTGCAGAAAATTTGTTCTGCCATTGTGTCCTGTAGTGCATCTAACCACAGACGTGTAAACATATATAACTAAACATGTTTAAATATTAGAAAATCAATGGCCACTCTTAACATTGTTATTTAAAGGGAACATTTCTGTCCTTTTTCTTCTATAATTGCTTTGAAAATTAACGTAACTGCTGGGGAACTTGTGAATACCCTTTCTTGATAATTTATCTTAGATATCATTTTTAGAAATACAAATTTAAGTTATTAATGTAAAAATACAATGTTTAAGTTGTTAATTTTTTGCAAATAGAAATTGGACCAAAAAAATTTAAAAATTAAAAAACAAAACAAAAAACAAAGAAAAAAAATTGGACCGTAAGTCAAAATGTGATGCACATTGAGCTGGACCTTTTAAAAACTCATTTATATATGTGAGAATATTGATGAAACCTGAAAATTTATCATCAAGCAGCACATCAGTGCTTCAGAGAGAAACAAATATCCATTGGTTATGTACGGAAAGAAGGTAGTCTGTGTGTTGGTTATGTACGGAAAGAAGGTAGTCTGTGCGTTGGTTATGTACAGAAAGAAGAGACTTGAGTCTAATAAGTACTTGTATTTACTAGCAGGTGTCTAGCTACTTGCAAAGCTATTTCATTGTATTAAATTGTAGAAAAGCTGAAACACCATTAAAATTTCTGTTCATGTGTTCTAATTGCAGTCTAAATAACAGCCTCTCTCAATTCACCTATGGTACAAATCAGTGTAAGAGAATATTGAAATAAAGTATAGCTCACTGTTCTCATTGTTCTTAGCATCCATATGTGGCTTTTATGGCAGTTTCCAAGTTAGCATTTTTGCTGATGTTACTCCATAGATTGAAAAATTGGAAAATCTTCTAGAGACAAAAGAAGACCACTGCAACAGACTCACTGAAGAAAATGACAAGTATCAAAGACAGTTAGGCAACTTAATAAATAAGGTACAGATTTTCTTACACAGATATATTTTTAACACTATGTCAAATATTAAAACATTAGAATTTGGGTGCGAAAAAGGGATATGAGGAATCAGTTCAGTTCAGTCGCTCAGTCGTGTCCGACTCTTTGTGAGCCCATGAATCGCAGCACGCCAGGCCTCCCTGTCCATCACTAACTCCCAGAGTTTACTCAAACTCATGTCCATCGAGTCGGTGATGCCATCCAGCCATCTCATCCTCTGTCATCCCCTTCTCCTCCTGCCCCCAATCCCTCCCAGCATCAGGGTCTTTTCCAATGAGTAAACTCTTCGCATGAGTTGACCAAATTATTGGAGTTTCAGCTTCAGCATCAGTCCTTCCAATGAACACCCAGGACTGATCTTCTTTAAGATATGAGGGATGACGTAACACATTTCACTTCATAATGACTTTGTGTCATTATCCTTTTAGCTAAAAGTTAGCAAAGAACTGTATGTGTTCATATAGTCTTCTGTTGTCAGCAGTCTCTTAGTCTTAGCATTACCGCTTCATTTGGAGGGTCCTTCTAAATCTTGCCAACACAGTGTTCTAGTTTACCTTTTAAAACTGCATTGTGGACTCTGAGCCTGGGTTGACACATACACTACTTGTGTGGATCACAGTTGATTCACTACAGTTGTCCATGTTTTGATACTTTTTCTGCATGGTGAACAGGCACATTTCAGTTCTACTTGTATCCATATTCCTGGTTTCAAAATACAAGGAAGATGTAAAACCTTGCTTGAAACCTTCATTCACAGAAGTCATGTAAATGAACTTCAACTTGTGCAGATTCTTAAAAAGCAAAAATATGAACAAAACGAAGTAAATATCCTAGAATCGATCAGAGAATAATTGTTTTAGCTAATGTTTCCCAAGGTTACATCTTATGAGGAGATTATCAAATGTGCTGACCAAAGACTTGTGATATCCCACTCCCGGATTGCACAGTAAGTTGAAAAAACTTCATTTTTAATTTTGTAAACACTTGCTGGTGTGTCACTTTCTGACTTGCTGAGTTCATCTTTCAGACTCCTACAAAGAGGGGAATGTGCCATTTTGTAAGTCAAGAAGACCATTCTTCAGTAATGTGTTTATTCTGTTTAATGTCTGGATTACTTGAACACCCAGAGTTTCCTCTTCCTTCTCAGAACTCCCTTTGATGTGGGGGTGGGTGGGGAGCGAGGTTGAGGAATTAGTGAGAAACATCCAAGAACTTTAGAGGATATCACCACAGTGTTTAAGTAAAATAATCTTGCTATGCTTAGAATTTATCCACATAAAGTTTTGAATGCACCCCAAATGAAACATATCAAGTACCAAACAAACTTTCTCATTTATTGAGATTCAGCATGAAATATTCCAAAATTAGTGTTTTAAACTCTGCAAAGTTTTTCCACTTATTTATTCTCTTTATTTCTTACGTGCTCTTTCCTCCACCCTTCTCCCAGTTTCATTTGTACAGTGCTTGCTGTCATTAGAGCTTAAGCAGAAGGTCTAATCTTACATCCCCTAAAACAGGAGCTTCGTATAGTGCTAACTCACCACAAGATAACTGAAAGAAAGTATGGATAAAACACACACACAAAACAAAAGCAAACTCATCAATACAGAGAACCTGTTGGTGGTTACCCGAGGGGAAGGGAGTGGTGAGCCAGCGAGATGGGTGAGGGGGATGGGCTGTGTGGTGATGGAGGGTGACTGGACTTCCGGTGGTAACACTAGTCGTGCATACAGAGGTCAAATTATAACACCGTGCACCTGAGATTTATGTAATAATATATACCAATTTTACCTCACTAAAAAAGAATGGAGAAGGAAATGGCAGCCCTCTCCAGTATTCTTGCCTGGGAAATCCCATGGACAGAGGAACATGGCAGGCTACAGTCCATGGGGTCACCAAAGAGTTGGACACGGCTTAGTGACTAAACAACAAACAAAACCAGTGAAGAAGTTACTGTAATTCAAATACACAGATCCCTTTGAACAGAACAAAAGCTTTCACATCACTTAAACACAAAGGAAAAAAAATTAGAATTTATGGTTTAAGACTGTATACTTGTTTACATTGAATTTCAAATCAAAGGACTTAAATTTTTTTTTCCATAAGGGCTGCAACACATACAAACACATAAATATTTCTGTTTTTAAATAAAACAATTATCTTTGATATTGTGTAAAAAAAATAGACAATATAAATATAAAATAGTACATTCAATATTATAAAGATAAAATAAAGACATATCTAAGGAGGTGTACTTGTTTCTTAGATCTTAAGATTCAATATTGTTAAGACTTTTTTCTCCCCAAGCTGATCTAGATTTCACTTTTATCTTTTAAATATGTTTTATTGAAATACAGTTGGTTTACAGTGTTCTGTTAATTTCTGCTGGGCAACAGTGATTCAGTTATACATACACACACACACACACACACACACACACACACACACATTCTTCGCAAAGGATGCTGAAATCATTGGTCATCCATTTGCAAACAAATAAGAAAACAAAAATGCTTTGACTTATACCTTGTATCACATGCAAAAGTAATTCAAAATGGATACTAGACCTAAATGAAAGAGCTAAAGTCTAAAAAATTCTCAAAATATTGGAAAAAATTTCTGAGTTGGGTTGATGTTGGGTTAGGCAGTGATTTAAATATGATACTAAAAACATGATTCATAAAAGAAAATTTTGATAATTGTACTTCATCAAAGTTAAAAACTTTGGCTCTTCCATGGACATCATTAAGAGAATGAAAAGACTAACGTGAAAGAATATTTACAAGTCATATATCTAATAAAGAACTTGTAACCAGAATACATAACAGACTCTCAAAACCGGAGAATAAGAAAGCAACCCCATAAAAATGGGCAAAGATTTGAACAGACACTTCACCAAGAATATAGATATATGGATGACAAGTAAGCACATTAAATGATAGTCAACATCATTAATAGGCAAATTACACCCCAGTGAAGGCCACTACACACCTATTAGAATGCCTAAAAAACTGACCATACCAGGTATCGGCAAGGACATGGAGCAACTGAGATGCTCATAGCCTCCTGGTGGAAATGTAAAATGGAACAACCTCTTAAAAAACAATTTGGTGCCTTCTTTAAAAGTTAAACATATCCAACGTATGATTCAGCCAACCCACTCCTGTGTATTGATCCAAGAAGAAAGAACGTGTGTGTTAACACAAAAGAGAATTTCAAGATAGCTTTATTTGTAATAGCCCCAACCTAGGGACGACAAATGTCCCTCAAATGGTGTCCCTCAAACGGTGGGATGATGGACAAACTGTGACATGGCCACCCAGTGGAATTCTATACAGGAATAAAAAACGAGTGACCTCGGGTAGGTGCAACGTGTGGGTGAGTTGCAAAATAATTAGGCTGAGTGTAAGAGTTCATTACACAAAATTCTACATGGTGCAAAACTATACTGTGAGAAAGCAGATGAGGATGTGGGGACAAAGAGGGCTGGGAAGGAGGGATCACTCTCCTTCTTCACCACCGGAAGCTTTAACGGGAGAAATTAATTAAATAATTTGAGGTGCTAGGAAAGAATTCCAAGTTCCCATATAGCTGTCTTCTCAGGTGGCTCAGTGGTAAAGAATCCTCCAGCCAAACAGGAGATGCAGGAGACACAGTTTTGATCCCTGGGTTGGGAAAATGTGGAGGAGAGAATGGCAACCTCCTCCAGTATTCTTGCCTGTAAAATCCCATGAACAGAGGAGCCTGGCAGGCTACAGTCCATGGGGTCCCAAAGAGTTGGACACGACTGAACGACTGAGCAGATAAAGATGGGTGCATGATGTATAGAAAGCTAGACCATCATTAAATTTACCTACTCAAATCCTCCAGTGACGTTAGCTTAGAAAAGTCCATTTTAATCATAAACTTCAGTTGTTTCTTCTTTCAGTTTAGAAGAGAGAAATAAACAGTTGGAAGATTTAATTAGAAGGTCCAGAGAGAGAGTCAGAAGACCAAGGTAAGTTGTTTCTCTTTCTAAATGATAATGTCTTTAACTTTAGAATATATGCATAATAATGTTAAACATTTTAAAAAAACACCTTTTTCCTTGTCTTAATTTAAGACAAACAAGATAAATTACGTAAAAGTGCTTGGTATTTTGCCTAGCATGAAATAGTTGCTTCATGTTTTTTTGTAGGACCTGAATTGCAAAGCAAAGTTCACTGCCCTCAGGGAACTTGTGATCATTTCTAAGAAAAATACTATACAGATTATGAACTAAGATTTAGTTTACAATAAAACAGCTTATTCTGATATAAATATACAACAGGCCAGACCTTATGATCAGATTTTCTTCCACTGGTGTGGAATCTTATAATCTGTTGTTTTATTAATAGAAGACTCTCAACTCTCAGTATTCTATGCTCCAACCTGTATGCACAAACCCTAAGGGGTTGATGAGGACCATGGAAGGATGTTAAAATAGAACTCTTTCTTGGCCAGCTCCTAAGATGCTAATTAAGCATTTACCAGGTCTCCATTTTAACCCTCCTCACCCCCCCACCCCGCTTGTTTTTGTTGTTTGACATTATTCTCCTTCTGTTTCCTGCAGACCGAGAAGTCAGCTGAAGCTCCTGGCCGTGGTAGGTCATACTGATTGATGATCATTATGAACAATGTGATGTTTCCATGTCATTGTCAAATTACACGAGATTAACTATGAGTTCCTAGAGTTATATTTCAGTCATCTTCAGCACAGCTTACCCCTCTGCCCCAGATAAGGGCCTCTGGGCTGTGATTATAGTTGGTCTTGCAAATGGAAGCCCCTCCCTTAATTGTATCAGTTCCCTCAATGTCCCAACGTTTTGAAACAAAAATGTTGATTAAAATATAGTGTTTGTAGTTTATCTGTAGGCTTTCCTTGCACCCGTTTTTCATATGTAATCAAAAAAATCTGTTTATGGAATAGGAGTTCTGTATGGGATCAAGAATTCCATATTGTAATCAAGAGTCAGTTGTTCTGTTCCCAAATGTCTCTCCTGCAAACTTAAGAAACATTTTTTTTCCTTTTGTTTTTAGATGCCAGTTATTTTAGAAGGAAATAGAAATGATTTAGATTAAACAGAACTGAAGATTAACAGTTAATCATTTTTGTCAGCCTCTCCAGGAGCAGAGTCATTACTGAGTACTGTACCCAGATCCATTCACACAAATGATACATTAAAATCTGTATAAGTAGTGAAACTTTACAATCCAAAAAATGTGATTATTTTTCTTCTAGTTTCTTCCTGTGAACAATCAAACATATTCTAATATAACATAAACAAGTGACTACAGTGGCTTCTTTTCTGAATACCTGCCAATTTTCATTCTTACAGCACACCAGTCTTGTATTATTGTTGTTTAGACGTTAAGTCACGTCTGACTCTTTGCAACTCCATGGACTGTAGCCTGCCAGGCTCCTCTGTCCGTGGGATTCTCCGGGCAAGAACGCTGGAGTGGCTTGCCATTTCCTTCTCCAGGGGACCTTCCTGACCCAGGGATCGAACCCAGGTCTCCTATGCAGGCAGGTGGATTCTTTACCACTGAGCCACCAGGAAAGCCACTCCCGTATTGGCAGACCTTTAATAACGTTATGAAAATTGTTCTCTTATCTCACCCCAACTTTGTTTTCCTCTCTGGGCAGGCAGGCTCTCCCTACTATCAATCAAATTTAAAAAGACTTAACCCTGAAATCGTTTGGAATTAAAACCCAGATGATAGGAGATTTCACCCTTATAACTTCCACCTTAAAATATTTTGAAGGATTAGTTCCAAGTTTAAAAAAATGAACCAGAGAAGCTGATTTTGTAATATGTATTGGAAAAATGAATGTACATAACAAATATATTATCTTTTTGATAAATCCCAGAGCCAGGGTGGAGGTATAATTATTGAATGAAGATATACCTTGAATGGAGGGGAAGAAATGATTATATCTCACTGAAATTAGCTTTGCACTTAAATTAGGCAGGTAAGTACAAGGGGGAAATATATGGAGAATCTATATCTGGCCCCAAAGGAAGTGATGAATAAAAAAAAAGTTATTATTGATATTATTTTTGTTGAGGAAGTCTATAAAGATATCTTACATGAATGTTGAAACAAAGTTAATTTCTCAAATTTAAGAAGTTGCAATGCACTTTAAGACAAACCATGAGAAATGCACAGGCAGTTGCAGCTATAATCATGCTTCATTTGAAAAATGTACGCCCTGAAGCTTTGGAAGTGATCAAGTTTTAAAAAGAGACATTATTATTAGTTCCATGGGGTTCTCTAGGGAAAGTTAAGGTGTGCTACGAGAAAGACAGATATTATGATGGCTAACACAGCATCTGGAATCTGCACACACACGTGGTGAGATCTTTGGAAGGGACAGGTTAACACAGGCTGTCCATGAGCAGGGCTGTGTGCCTGGGTGCTGCACTCCCCATGTGTGCTATTAGACGTTCATGACCTTTACCTCCAGGCTGTCTCACAGTGAACGTACCTTCTTTGGCACACAGCTCAGGGATGCAGCATCTAAGCCAGGGCTTCTCCCTATAAACATTTAGTGACTTTCAACACACCACGTGAACAGCCTCTGTATTAGATGCCAAAGTGAAAGTGAAAGTCACTCAGTCGTGTCCGACTCTTTGCGACTCCATGGACTGTCCATGGAATTCTCCAGGCCAGAATACTGGAGTGGGTAGCCTTTCCCTTCTCCAGGGGATCTTCCCAACCCAGGAAGCGAACTAAGGTCTCTTCGGCATTGCAGGCAGATTCTTTACCAACTGAGAGAAGCCAAAGGTACCATGAAAAGCCAGGCAGAGATGGCCAAGGACCACATGATGTATGGGGGGAGATGGATAATTGATTATTTTCTGGATTGGCACATGGGTCTGACCATCTGGGATGCTCTAGAAGCATAGATGAATTGGCTCTGGGCTAGCTGATGAGAAAACCTCAAGGCAGGTTTTACAGAAGTGATGACGCCCAAGCCCGATCCTTCTCACTGACTAGATGTTCCCCAGGTAGACAGAAGAGGAAGCTCCTCTCACACAGCACAGGGGCATGAGGTACCCCGTGATACTCTCTGAACCACAGGTAAGTTCTAAAACTTGCCTTCTTCACACGGCAGGAGATGACCATGATCATCAATAATCTTCCGTGCCACATGAAGAAGTGTGAACCTTGTCCTTGTGAGAAGTTCTGAGCGATTTTATGTGGAGGAGTAATGTGGTCGATTATGCATTTCGAGGGACTTCCCTGGTGATCCAGTGGTTAGGACTGCACGTTGTCACTGCCAATGGCCTGGGTTCGATCCCTGGTCGGGGAACTAAGACCCGCAAGCCATGCAGCACGGCCAAAAAAAAAAAAAAAAATTATGCATTTTGAATAGTGATGTATGAAGTGAAGTGTAGTGATGGTGGGTGATGCTAGAATCAAAACTACCAGACAAGATGCTCCAAAAAAATGGAGGCCAGAAACAAAAATCGTGACAGAGGAAACAAAGGGGAACTTATGTATGCAAAGTGATTTCAAAGACAAATGAAAAGGATAGATGATCATTAGCTCTGAGAGTGAAACAGGGAGGGGGTTAGGACATCCTTGCTGGATGAAAGAACACAGAAGTCTTTGCTTGCATATAATAAATGTAACTTTTTTTTGCTTGATAGTTTTTCATTTCTTATTAGGTCTACAGTTGAACTTAAGTTGCAAATTTGTGAAGGGAAGATGTCACTTGTAATAATGCAACAAATGCAACAGATATTTTCTGAGTTATCACCGATGTCAGGCGCTGTTCTGTATCATTGACTCAGTTCAGTTCAGTTAGGTCGCTCAGTCATGTCCGACTCTTTGCGACCCCATGAATAAAGGTACAAAAATTCCTGGCCTCAACATGTGACAGACAGGCGATGTAATAAACTGTATATTGTGTTAGAAGACAAAATGAGCTATTAAAAAGAAAGAGGACAGAGTCAAGAAACTGAGAGTGCAAGGGAAGGGCTAGGGGCTGTAAGTTTAAACTGGGAGTGAGGATGGTCCTCACTAAGGATGTGGTCCTCGAGCCAAGGTTTAAGGCCAGGAGGAAGTTCTTTAGCTAATCTGCTACCTGGGGGAACACCCAGAACAAAAACAAGGGTTTAACAGACAACATTTAATGATGCTGAGGGAAATCTTAAGAAATCAAAGAAAAAGAAAGCTCTGAACTTATAAATTCCAAGAAGTAAAATAACAGAAGTGGAGAATCCACTGTGAGTTTGCCTGAGCTGTAAGAATGGGAATAACCAGGATTCGGTTTATTTCTGGAAAACAAAGACCTTCAAGGAGGTAGATGCGGAAGCAAGAGAGAGAAAACATAGAAGTGGGGACCCAGCGAGAGGGAGGGCTTTGGGTCGGTACCCAGGGAACGCTGCTCATTATGGGGAGGAGGGAAATGGCAATAGTGCAGAATTTGTGGACACCCAGATCAGGGCAAGGATTTTACCTCAGCGAGTCATAGGCTGCTGCTGTTGCTGCTGCTGCTGCTAAGTCGCTTCAGTCGTGTCCGACCCTGTGCGACCCCATAGACGGCAGCCCACCAGGCTCCCCCGTCCCTGGGATTCTCCAGGCAAGAACACTGGAGCGGGTTGCCATTTCCTTCTCCAGAGTCACAGGCCACTGCTTTTTATTTTTGTACCAGTTAGTCACACAGATCTCTCTGTTTTCTGCTTGTATGATCTGATTTTCACTCAAATCTCATTCCAAGAAGGCACACTTTGTCCCTGTTGCACCTTTAGTGGCCAACTGTCTAAAATTCCAGTCCCAAATAAAAATCTACTAGTAGCCATTTAATAATAAAACGAGCCAGAGTCCAGAGTTAAAATCCCAGTTTTAGCCTAAACTGCATTATCCTCGTATGTTCAGCCTCTGGAGAAACACATCCTGAGGACTGAAGCCACAGACCTTACTAGGGACCTCTTTAACATCAGGAATGAGAGTCCTCTGCCAGAAACCAGCTCTCTGAGGGAAGAGAGTCCAGGAGACAGCCCTGGTCCAGGGTCAGAATAGGTGATTCTAAATACACAGCAGGATGACATATAGAGACAAAGAGTTTGAGCAGAGCCAGTGCAGGAACAAACAGCAGATGTCTTAGGCCAGTGAAGCCTGAAGTCTGGAATTAGACTCAGTTCAGTTCAGTTGCTCAGTCTTGTCCAACTCCTTGTGACCCCATAGACTGCAGCATGGCAGGCTTCCCTGTCCATCACCAACTCCTGCAGCTTGCTCAAACTCATGTCCATCAAGCCGGTGATGCCATCCAACCATCTCATCCTGTCGTTCCCTTCTCCTCCTGCCTTCAATCTTTCCTAGCATCAGGGTCTTTCCTCATTAGTCAGTCCTTCGCATTAGGTGGCCAGAGTATTGGAGTTTCAGCTTCAGCATCAGTCCTTCCAATGAATATTCAGGACTGATTTCCTTTAGAATTGACTGGTTTGATCTCCTTGCAGTCCAAGGGACTCTCAAGAGTCTTCTCCAACACCATAGTTCAAAAGCATCAATTCTTTGACTCTCAGCTTTCTTCATAGTCCAACTCCATACATGACTACTGGAAAAACCATAGCGTTGACTAGACGGACCTCTGTTGACAAAGTAATGTCTCTGCTTTTTAATATGCTGTCTAGTTTGGTCATAACTTTCCTTCCCAGGACTAAGCGTCTTTTAATTTCATAGCTGCAATCACCATCTGCAGTGATTTTGGAGCCCCCCCAAAATAAAGTCAGCCACTGTTTTCACTGTTTCCCCATCTATTTGCCATGAAGTGATGCGACCAGATGCCATGATCTTAGTTTTCTGAATGTTGAGCTTTAAGCCAACTTTTTCACTCTCCTCTTTCACTTTCATCAAGAGGCTCTTTAGTTCTTCACTTTCTGCCATAAGGGTGGTGTCATCTGCATATCTGAGGTTATTGATATTTCTCCTGGCAATCTTGATTCCAGCTTGTGCTTCTTCCAGCCCAGCATTTCTCCTGATGTACTCTGCATTTAAGTTAAATAAGCAGGGTGACAATATATAGCCTTGATGTACTACTCCTTTTCCTATCTGGAACCAGTCTGTTGTTCCATGTCCAGTTCCAGCTGTTGCTTCCTGACCTGCATACAGGTTTCTCAAGAGGCAGGTCAGGTGGTCTGGCATTCCCATCTCTTTCAGAATTTTCCACAGTTTATTGTGATCCACACAGTCAGAGGCTTTGGCATAGTCAATAAAACAGGCAGTTCATGTTCCTTATACTAAGCGGCATTACTCTTTAATTGCACAAAGACTTTATCGCACCGGGAACCGGGCTGATCGTCACTCAAATAAAGGAACCCCTAACCGGGACGGAGGGATGGAGGGACCGGAGAAGGGCAAATCTTAGGTGGTAGCCAGACCCCGGCCGTGATAGGAGGCGGACTCTCGCGGGATTCTCGGAGGTCTCGCGGGAATATCGGGACAGAGCAACCTGTCACGTGACTCCCGGGGCGGCCCGCGCTCCCCCACCGCTCAGACTGAGCAGCCACGTCGGAAAGGGGCGTGGCGAAGGCCGTGCGTGGTGCGTGCCCCGCCCCTCCTCCGGAGCCCGGATGAAGAGTAACGCCATTCGCGCCGGAGCCGCCGAGACCTCTCTCGGTCGGGGTCTGGACGCCGGAGCGACAGCGCCATGTGGTCCCTCCGCCGCCTGCTGCTGCTTCTCCTGCTGGTGTTCCCCGCCACCCTTCTGCTCCGAGGCGGCCCGGGAGGTGAGGCCGGGGCCGTGGGTGGAGGGGCTCGGCCTGGTGGGCGGGAGCAGCCGTGGGACCAGGCAGGCGTGGGGCCGGAGGTGGCCGCGGCGCTCCCTGGGGCCGGGGTCCCCCAGCGGCCGGGGTCCCCCCGCCGACCTCTCTCGGCGGCGCCCGGGCCCCATCCCCGCCCCCGGCGTGCAGTGCAGCCCCGCCGGGACCTGGTCCCGGCACGGGGGCTTCGGGAGGCTCGGGAGGCTCGGGCGAGACCGGAGCCTTGGCCGGGTAGAGCCGGGCCGGGGGGCGAGGGCGGCAGGCCGAGCGCTCGGGGACCTCTGACCGCCCGCGGCCGCAGCTCCGCCCCCTGCCCTGCCCTCCCCTTGGCGCTGAGCTGACGTGTCCCTGACTTCCAGGCCCCGCGTCTTCCATTCATTTGCAGAAACCCGGGTGTTTGCGGGCCCAGGCGCACAGCTGGGCCTCCGGTGTGCTCCGGGGATACTCCTGTGTATCAGCCCAGCCCTCTGCGTCTCCCGGTGTCTTGATTTCACCTAAACCTCTGGTCCTCGTCTGCTAGTGCAGCCCTGCGCCCAGGCGGGCTGCGGAATCCCTGGGCATGTCCATTACTCCAGCCCTCCTTTTGCTCTCCTTTCTTTGGTAACTTTTTTTGTTTCGTGGGTCCATCGCATAGTCCTGGAAAAAAAATGTAGTCTAATTCGTTATTTAGGTGTATTCCGACAGTTTATCTGGTGTGACAGTGAATAACAGGACGATAAAAATGTGGAGACTTCGCTTCTTGCCCTGATTCTGTCTTGAACTGCAGTTTTCTCCATGGAATTTAGTCTGACCGTATGATCGCTAGAATTCCTTTTATTCTGTAAGTTTAATCAAGCTGTGTGGCAAAATGAATGATGGTGACAGCGCTCCACGTGTTCTTTTTGCAAAGAAAAGTGAACTGACTGGTTTCTGTTTAATGGGTAGAAAACCAAGTGGGAGAACTAACTACAACTGTTAATTCATTTGCAGATTTAAATAGAAATGCTTTTCCTTTAGGAGTTGCTTTCCTGGTTGTTTTCATTTTCTTTAGGAAAATTTGGTGATCCTATTTGTCTAGAATCTGGACTGTATTTTTTCTGGCTTTAGAACATTTTCTTAAGAAACATCAGTATCTAACTGGGTATCTTTGTTTTGTTTTGTTTTGTTTTGGTGCCTTAGGGTCTATCTTTCAAAAGATGTCTTCTCTTAATTTTTCCAATAGAAAACTGTTTTGATTTTTTTTTAAGGCACAAAATTGTTACTGGTTAGCATAAAAACATTTAATAAATGTTGGGTGAAAGCCATTGTATTTATTGAGAAGTCTTGAAATTTAAGTACAACTTGGTTGTGTCAGATGTAGGTAGTCTTCTTGCTAGTTTTATTATAAGTTACGAATGCACTGTTTCAGTTCAACAAGCGGTAGAAGCTGGCTTTCAGTTCATGAAGTGTGGTTCAGTGTTAACACTTGACTTAAATCTTAACTGCAGTAAGAACTCAGGGAGGAGGAGAAGGCTTGAAGTACAGAGTCCTTCGTATTTACGGTTTCTTCTTGGTTTTACAGCGTGTGCACACGCTTCCTTTCTCATCCCCCGCCCCCCATACTGAATTGCCACATCATCATCCTTTCTGAGAAGTGTTGGAAGAGTCTCTGGAACTTTGAAATTTCTTCTGAGGGCCTTGCTTGAAATAGATTTAATGTGACATGTATTTTTGCCTATAAAATTAGGATTTATAATTTTGGGGCATTATAGTTAATGCTTAACTTTCACTGTGACTTTAAGTGTAGGGATTATAAGAAGTATCTTAAAAACATGTTTGAAGCTGTATGCAGAAATAAATGCATGCTTTCCCATCTCTCAACTCTGAAATTACCAATATAGTTTTTTACTAAATCATATGTGTTTTATCAGAGCTAGTTTTTACCATGGATGTCATACAGATGTTTGTTTCTTGGAGTTATATGCTATGAAATGCTAAGAGTTTTGAGCTGTTGTGAACTTTAAGAAACAATTTCTTTCCTAGATATTTAGATTGCTATTTTCCTTTAGACCTGGATTTTTTTGTTTGTTTTATATGGTTAATAATGGATTAAATTGTAGAGCTTTTTAGTTTTAAAACAAACTTACTTTGTTACTTATAAGATGTTTAACAAAATTGCTTGAATTTATTTACTTGGGCTTTACGGCATCTGTAGTTTTAGCAGTTTATTTTTCCAGCTGTTTTTTAAAGTTAAACAGCATTTCCCACTAAAATTAATGTGCAGTTGGTAAGACTAGCAGTAAGATAAGATCATCTGAATGTTCTTAGATGCATTGTAATTTGACATCACTTGAGTGAACTGGGAGATTGAGTTATTCTAAGGGAAATTTTTTGTTGCCCTTAGAAAAGGAAAAGTTGGTATTCCAGGATAAAGGTTAACTACTTGTTTGGTGTTTTATTGTTAGGCTCTCTGGCAGTGGCTCAGGATCTTACAGAGGATGAAGAAACAGTGGAAGATTCTATAATTGAAGATGAAGACGATGAAGCAGAGGTGGAAGAAGATGAACCGACAGATTTGGTTAGCGCCGTGTTTGATTCATTACATGTATATGATGCATTTAGAATTTATCCCTTATATAGACAAATATGGTATTAAACTGTTTGCCTTTAGAGGTTTGTTAACTGGGATCAGAGTGGATTGAAGTTGGGAGAATGGGGCCAGTCATTGAGGATAATTCCTTAGTATTTTTTGGCACAGGGAAGGAGGTGTGAGACAGAACAGTTCCAAGATGATATGGACAGGAATCTTTAAGGTAACAGAGCAGGACCACCGGCCCAGTGGATGGGTTTGGGACGTATCGCGCTTAACTTTCCGACCTTGGGCAGCTTACCTCACTGGGTCTTACTTCCTCTTCTCTCCTTCCTTCCCTCAGTAAGCAGTGTATCTGAGTTCCTACAACGTGTCAGGCACTGTTCTGGATTCCCTGGGTGAACAAGTCAGATAGCCTCTCTGCTCTCGCGGTCTTTATGTTCTTGGACAGTGTGTATGGATTTTGCTGCCAGGGGGTGAGGAGCAGACAAAAAAATATGTAAACTATGTTCCATGAAGATTCCTCATAGAGAGAGGGCTTGGAAAAGATCTAGAAGTTGTCTGACTTTGAAGCTCTTACTGTAAAATTATAGTATGACAGCAGACATGGAGCTACGAGTAGGATCATTGTGGCATGCTTGTAGCTGAAACCTGGCGGGCTACAGTCCACGGGGTCACAGAGTCAGGCATGACTCAGGAACTCACACTTTCACTTCACTTTCTAGCTTATTTTTTCTCTCGGACTACTGTAATTTATCCTAAGTAGAATCTTTTAACCACTTTCAAACTCCAAAATCAGTTTCTCTTTGAAGTCTTCTCAACAATGTGGTCTTTGATGTCAGAACGTGAAGGCCATCAGTGTGAACTCTCAAGTGATCTGCGTTCTTCTGAATATATTACGCACCATCTTGTCTGCGACTTTCCTTTCAGACAGTTGTTTTTCCTCTCCTCTAGGGTGGGTCCTCCCACCTTCTCCCCGTCTGGCCCTGTGGGATCTTGCTTATTATCATCTTTCTTCCTGTGGCTTCAAGCGTTGAGCTTTCACGGTGACCTCCTTCTGTTCAGCCACAGACGTGCCCGCAGCCCCACTGGTGTTCCTCCACCTTAAGTTGCTACAGGTTTCTTTTCACAGCACGGTTCTTGGAGAGTGCTCTGTCCAGCTGTGTCTTCTGCTCGTGTCCCATTCGTTCTCACAGGGGTCGGTCAGCGCCCACGAACCCCGTAAACCCTCCTTGCTGCGCCGCCAGTGGCCTGCTGGCCGGTCCCTGGCCTGGCCTGTGCCCTGAGCCTTGGCTGCGCGCCCCTCCTCGCGGGCCTCGTGGCCCTTCTGGGTCTTCTCCCGCCGCCTCTCCCTTCTCGCTCCTTAACGCCGGTGACGCCTGTGCTCAGGTCATGGGGGGATTTCTCTTGTTTCTCAAGGGTCTCCTTTTCCCCGTATTTGACAGTTTATGGCTCCTACCTTCCTGTTTCTTGTCTCTTCCTACTTGTCTTTTTTCCCCCAAAATGGAAATTCACTAACTTGTATTAAATGAAAGGATCATTAAAGATACTTAAAATGTAATGGCTGTTCAGTCATTGAACAAGTGTTTTGAGTGCCTTCTCTTAAGCGTATGAGGTGGGTGTGGAGAAATTTTAAAATGTAAGATAGTCTTTGCTCTGTTGATCTTTTTAAAACAATGGTATTGAAATATAATTGCACATCATGATACTTTCTCATTTTAAGCATATGATTCAGTGATTAGTAGTAAATGTTCCGAGTCATGCAAGTTTAATTGAATTTCAGGGCATCTCCACCTCATTCCTTTCCCTGGTCACATTTTTTTAAAGACTGTTTCTTCTGAGTGGTTTGCCGACTTCTCGCAGGGAAGCTGTTCTGTAAATTGGGACGGAATGACTCATAACCAGGCCTGGAGCAGGGGCGGCAGAAGGAGCCCGCGGGCCTTCTCCGTGCCGGCTCTGGCTGCTCGCCTCCTGCGCCTGCAGATGCATACTCGCGGGGGAGACCTCGTGGCTCCCAAAGCTGAAAAGATTTGATATCTGAGTCCTCAGACCGGCTCCTACCTTCCCCTTTTTAGGGGAGGCGGGGTGGCGTGAAGACTGTGTTTGAGACTACTTCTTTTCTTGGACAGTAGTATTCATAGCATTTAAGGGGAAAAATTAATACTGTCCATTTTAACTAGAAGTTATATGTCCTTTTGAAAAATACAGTTTTCCAAGTTTCAGGCTTTACAGAAAACTTACCCACCTGGGCTCTAGAACCTTGCAGTTCAGAGTGTAACCTGAGCACCAGCTTCATGGGCATTTGCTGCCTTGTTAGAAATACAGAACGCCAGGCTTCACTTTCTGTCACAGTTGCAGAATCCTCAGGGGATCTGTATGCACGTAGCTGTTCATCCCACTACGGATCCCAGCACAGCCTTGGAGATGCAGCATACTAATGTATTGTCCCAGATCCATTGAAGTCACTCTTCTTAAATGATGCTATGCTTTTCCCCGTAGTAATCTGTTTTCAGCATTTCTCTTAGGCTGAAGATAAAGAGGAAGAAGATGTATCAGGTGAACCTGAAGCTTCACCCAGTGCAGATACAACCATCCTGTTTGTGAAAGGAGAAGGTGAGCAGGGAGTGTGGTTGTAATTCAGACGCAGGGATTTTTAAAATGACAGGCACTGTTTGGGGAAGCGTTAATAATGATAAAAGTCTTTATTTTTGCAAATATAGTGCAGACACATTTTGGGAGATAAAACCTGCTTATGTATGTATGAATACCCATATCTGTAAAGTATCGTTTCTGGCTTTGAAACTAAGGGGGAAGATAAATACTATGCATTTTAACTAGAAATTCAATGTCCCTTTGAAAGATACTGTCTTTAAACTTTATCCAGACTGCCACAGTAACATTAACATTCATATTTTAAGTGTAAATATTAGTGAAATACTAAATATTTTTTATTAAAGCTGGTGTTATGTTAGAAGAAGAAAAATGGCTTACATTTATTGAGAGCCGATGTTTTGAGTATTTTGCATGTGTTACTGAATCCTAACAGGAACCCCGAGAGAAGAGTTGTTGAACAGATCCAGAGAGGTCACTGTTTGCTCAGGGTCACTCTCTGAGTAAACAGGCTGTGAAGATGGTTTAGACTCAGGTCCGTCTGGCCCCAGAACCTGTGCTTCAGTGGATGAGTAGCCCTGTAGATGATTATATACTTATTATTGGAGATATTCATTTGGCGGGCCTTCTCAAGCTCTCTCTTATTCCCATGTACATTCCAGCTCTGTGTCTACAGAAAGTGTGATTGGATTGAGAGGTTTTTGTTTTCACAGTTTTATTTTTATAGCTGCCTCCTTGGGTCTTAACCTTCAGATCTGCATTCTGAGTAAGTGCCTAAAGTAGATAAGGGGTTTTTAAACGTCTGACAGACGTTCCAGTTTGCAGGAGAATCTCAGGCGTGCCCTCCCTGCCGCTGCTCCCCACTGTCGGCCCAGGCGGCAGAGCCTGAGCGGCGGTGCTGCTGAGCCCTCCAGCGCAGGGGCCCCGCCTGCGGCAGGCGCGCAGCGCCCGCGGTCACTGGCGACTTGGCCGCGGCCGGGCCCCAGTCCAGGTGCTCTGTTGAGCTCCTCAGTTGGAGCGCTGGCCTGTCGCTGAGGGTTTCAGCTTACACACAGCCTCCAGGCAGCTGCTGCAGTGTTCTCCTGAAACAGGGTCTGAAACCAAGTCCATCCACAGCAGGAAAGGACGTCAGAATCCATTTGTGACGTTTGTGTCTTTGCACCCTTTAAATGTTTTCTAACCTTCCCGTCTCTTTTTTTGTTTCTTAGATTTTCCAGCAAATAACATTGTGAAGTTCCTGGTGGGCTTTACAAACAAGGGTACAGAAGATTTTATTGTCGAGTCTCTCGATGCCTCTTTCCGGTACCCTCAGGACTACCAGTTTTATATCCAGAACTTCACCGCTCTTCCCCTGAACACGGTCGTGCCGCCGCAGAGACAGGCGACCTTTGAGTACTCCTTCATCCCCGCAGAGCCCATGGGCGGCCGGCCCTTCGGTCTGGTCATCAACCTGAACTACAAGGATTTGAACGTGAGGCCCTCCTTAAGTTAGGGCGCTTGAGGACGGTTGACGTTGTCTAAGGACCGTTGTTTCTGTTCGTTCTAGTGCCTGTTTGGTGGTTGAGATTGATGGGCAGCCGGCAGGCATGGATAACACACGCCTCTGTCTTCTGCGCGTCTGTGATGCAGTTGGGTAGAGGGGTGACCGCGCCATGGCGTGACAAGCGCCGCGTCCTGGAGACGGGAGTGGGGCTGGGGGGTTCTGTGGGGCCCACTGCCTCCTCACGTGTTCATACATGTTAAGTGAGCTTTGTGCTTTCTGTTGCTTGCGTTTGGCCCATTCTACTACTGTGTAAGTTTTAAGGACTCTCTGTGACTATTTTTGTCACTTTATACACTTATAAAATATAACTAAGTCTTTTTAGAATATTAGAAAGGCTTATGCTTTGTGAGACCCAGATAGCCTTTCTGGTGTGTTACTCCCTAGCATAGGTGTGACCAGTGAGTGAATGCCAGAAACCCACTGGGATTTTGCTGCTGGGACTTGACCCCTAGATGCCAACTGTTATGTCCTCCTTCAGACAGGAGTGCATCTAAAAAGCTTTCAGAAAAGGAAGTTTCGTCCTTTCTGGAAGGCTTATTCAACCTTTGCATCACCTAGTGTCAGTGTATTTATCTTATGCCTGCGTTAAATTTCTGATGCTGCCATTGGTTTCCTTTTTTGTTTTTTTAAAACTACTTAGCAGAATGGGAAAGATTTTTCCATCTTTTTTTTTTTTTTTTGGCTGCACCTCATGGGCTTGCGTGATCTCAGTTCCCTGACTGGGATTGAACCTGGTGCATTGAGAGCACCGAGTTGTAACCATTGTTCTGCCAGGAATGCCCCTTCCTTACTTTCAAAACAATGTACTAAATTTCCTCAACTTTATAGTTTAGTAGCTTGAAGGATTATATATTTCATCTTCTTTTTAAATAGAATTAAACTTAATCCAAAAGCGTGCATGTAGTTTCAGTTCTCTTGGAATGTTTGTTTCATCTTGGTATGCTAGCTGAAAGGTCTTGGAATAAGACTTAAACCATTACAGTTTAACAGTAAATAGTGACAGTTTGGAAAAGTGTTACCTCGGTGCTTCACACGGAACGCTGAACACACCTGCGTATTGTCCCAGTGAGGCTCACGTATTTGAAAACCGAAACTGTGTTGAGCTGACAATTATTTCAAGACCACCAAAGAAAAAGATTTTGGTCCTGTGAATGTCACTGACCATTTAATGCAAATTGATTTCCAATCCATTGTCAGCGTGGACTTGACTTTTGTTCAAGTCTAGTTCTTAAGGTTCTACTCCTGAATGCCCATGTTCATGCTTTCCTCTCTTGTTTGAAGGGTTACACAGAGCAGAAGCCAGGGCTTCTAGCTGAAGAGTGTTCTGTGGTCTCTGCTTCTTTCTGTACATTTTACTGTGTATTCACTTCCCTGGTTTCTCACACATCGTCGCACCCCCCTCAAAGAAAGTGGGGACAATTTTAGCAAAGTTGGAGGCATTCTTTGTTTTGCAGGACAGAGTAGCATCATAATGTTGAGTCCCTGACATTGAATTAGTACACTCACGTATGACTCTCTTGAGTCTTAGGATGTCCTAAGTGATGGAGAGCTGTAGTGTATGTTAGGATGAAAGTTTGAGGAAGTCTTGTAGGCTTTCATTCTTCCAGTGCATTTCAGATTTTTGTGATTTATTTTTTCTTAACAGGGCAATGTTTTCCAAGATGCTGTCTTCAATCAAACAGTTACAATTATCGAGAGAGAAGATGGGTTAGATGGAGAAACGTAAGTGAGGTTTCCGGGATGTAGATCTTGGTCTCAGAAGGCGGGACTGGGAGGCTCGCGTCTGTCATCCTGGTGTTTCATGGTGAAAATGGAGCCTGCTGTGGATGGGGTGAAACCTTGACCACTTAACTCCACACTTTAGATGATTCTTACAACTATGATTAATAACAGCATGTTAGGACAGGTAGTTAAAACTAACAAAAATTGTTTTAGAAAGATAGTTCACTTTTTGTTCTTTCTGTCTTTAAATTGTTTTATAGTCATCAGCCTAATGGAAGTTGCATGCCTCCAAAATTGCTACTGAAAATATATTGGGAGATTTTTATCTTGAAAAATGTATTCTTTGTGAATAGTGAATCATTTTTCAGTGTATACTTACTTGTGATTCACAAAGAGTAGCTTTTAAATAAAATCATGCAAAATCTAATCTTTGAGGAACAAAACCTAATGCAGTTATTTTAACTGAGCTTAGAATATAACAAATTATGAAGTAATTCATTGTCGATCATACGCCTTTTGGCAGAGTAGGGGGGAGACTCATTAATGTTAAAGGTAAATTCGTGAAACTATTATACCTGGATCTTAGTTGAATTTAAAATATTTTACTCTTTTTTCCCCACAAATTGTCTAGAAAACTTACGTTTTGTTAGAATCATCATTGCAATTATCTCGTAAGTCTTCTGAGTTAAAGCGCAGGAATAGTTTTAATGAGCTGTGGTATTTCTTAATGAACTGAAGCAAGTTTCTGTCTTCTCCTTTGATATCAGCATATTTATGTACATGTTCCTTGCTGGTCTTGGGCTGTTGGTTGTCGTTGGCCTTCATCAGCTCCTGGAATCTAGAAAGGTAAATGTAAATACACGTGAACATAACTCCTGTTGCGATACTTCAGATGTTGTTACAGAGCCAAGTACAATCTCGTTGTTTGTGGCTTCTTGCTCTCACTGTGGGTTTATAGATTGACAGGTTTGTTACACCTTTTAAAAATGAAGCTTGAAGATGAGACCTAGGGGGTGTGTTTGGGTTTGTTTAGAATTTTCTGCCACGTGCAGTTAATGGATGTGTTATTTTACTTATTAGCCATGCAGTTTATTCTTGACCATTGGGCTGATTTCTGGTTAGCAATGAAATGAGTCTTGGTTTGAAAAAGAGAGAGTGAAATTGGCCAAATTCTGCTCTCATTAGAGTAGTGAAGTGTTTGCATCGAAGCCCCTGGTATGGTCATGGTCTCCTGGCTTTGAACAGGGTGGTTAATTCTTCCCCTGTGTCCTCATCGCCCTCCCCGCCCCCACCCGCCAAACAAAAGCCCCAAATGAGATAATCCATGCTGCTCCTTCAGTATGTAACATGGTTTGTGTCAAATATATTGATATCCACTAACTCCAAACAATTGCTAGATATTTTGGTTAATCATTATTTATTAAGCAATAAGTCAGGCAGTCAAATCTCTGTGGTATTGGTAGTACATGTTAATTCAGTCATTATTCTTTTAAAGAGAAATAGTGCTTAAATGTTAATTTCCATCACTTTCATTACCTTATTTTCATAATAGCATTTTTGCTATAAATTTATGTATTAGGGATAAGCCATTTTTTTCAGTTGTCTTTCTGTGTATTCAGATCTAGTTTTCAGACTGTAATTAATAATTTGGTTTCTTATATAAATAATTAGATGGGCTTTTATTATTTTTTAAAGAATAGGACTGAAGAGTAGAGTTCCATCTCTTTTCTTTTTTGCAGTTTTGCTGCAAATACTCAAGGAACAAAGTTTGAGGCTGTTAGCTTAACTGAGATTGTATGTTTTTGTTTTATTTATACCAGCTATTTAAGTGTATTTAGACACAATGCAGGAATCTGCATGCAACATTTCAGTAATTATTCCACATTTTGTTGAATGTGAAAATAAATTTGTTAAGATTTGATTCCCAAAATGAAAAAAGTCATTGTATAAATAGTAGTTCTTACTTGGTCTACCAATTGTATTAACATATGAAGCTTTAGAGCAGAGGAAAAGGTTGTTAAAGCCTGGAAATAAATAATTGTGAAAATTTATTCCTTATTCTTTATAATTGCTATAGACATGGTTTCCTCCTAATTAAAAAAATAATTGAGCAATACATTTTAGCACTAGAAGAGAACTTGTTTATCTATTAAGATATTTAAGCAGGTAGACTTGATAGAGGTCTTTTAAAAATTATAGTAAAACACTATAATGGAGCGCCTATAACATGAAGTTTTTATGTTCTTTTAGCGCAAGAGGCCCATTCAGAAGGTAGAGATGGGAACATCGAGTCAAAACGATGTCGACATGAGCTGGATTCCTCAGGAAACTCTGAATCAGATCAGTAAGTACTCAAACTTGGCTGGAAATTTTTCTCTTAAATGGAAGTAAGTATCTTAGATTTAGCAAAAAAAATGCCTGGTCGATGCTACTTAATACTTACCTTTTCATTACTTCCAGAGTCTAATATGATTGAATGCTTTACGTTTTTCTCTGTGTACTGTATTTATACTTTAATTTGGAAATACTTCCACATCTGCAGTTTGTGTACAGATGTGTGGGTTCTCTATATTCCTAACCTTTCCCTGTTTCTTTTTTCTTTCCTGTTGCTTCAGTGCAGAGTAGAAGAGGTGAGGCAATTAATTTTTTTAATGGTATTTGATGTAGTATTGAGAGCTCTTGTACAACATGTGAATACCTTATCGTAAGTTTAATGATAGTTTTCTGTCACTGTTTATTAGAAAACGAACTGCCATCTACCCACTGTATTGAAAGAAGAAACCTACCGTACTGCCTGATAGTTTATCTAATATAATTTCAGTTTTATTATATATGTAGTTGGTGAAATACTAATCTTTATAGGAGAAAATAGTTTTTTCTCCTCCAGTGGTAAGCAGACTTTTTAAAAAACATTATAAAAGCAGTATGGCGTCATTTTTTTAAGGTGAAAAACTTCACATCACCTGCTGGCTCCACCAGCCCCACTTTCCATGAGTAACTGGTGTTCACGTGCACGTCTGCTGTGTCTGTCTGCTCACAGATGGTGTCGTGTGGCACACGCTCCTGTAGCCTGCGTTCTCCGGCCTCGGGAGTCTCTGTGGTGATGACTTACGTACTTGGTTCATTTTTAACGACCGTATAAATGTGTTAGGATTGATTAAGCCTGTTCTGTGTTGAAGGATAGAACAGTTTCTGTTTCCAGTTTTTTTTGTTCTTAAAATAAATCTTCCGGTGAATATTCTTATATATGAGACGATGGGGTAATTTTTGAAATTGAGATGTAGTTGACACGTCACATTAGTTTTGCACGTACACCATAATGATTTGACGTTCATGAGGCGATCATGGCACCTCGTCAGCACCGTCCCACGCAGGTGTGTTCTCGTGATGAGATGAGGCCCTTTTAGGGTCTGTTCTCTTGGCTGTGTTCAGGTGGCAGCCCAGTATCGTTTACCTGTGATCACCTTTCGTGTTTCACATCCTTGTGACTTACAGCTGGAAGTTTGTACCATTTGACCCCAGGCTCCTATTTTGCCCAGTCTCCTACTCGGGACAATTTCCTAAAAGTAGAATAGCTAAGTCTAAGCATATGTATGTCTTTGTGGAAAGTGTCCCAGTTCCCTCCCCAAAGGTAGTGTTCTCAACAGTGTATGATATTTCCTGTTCCTCTTCCCCTCTTACAAATCCTTCTCGAGTGTTACCACATGTGTTAATCTACCAGTATGCTATGAAACAGAACCTCAGTTTTCATTTACAGTTAGGAATGAGGTCTGGATTTAGGCATCATCATTGGGCACTTGGTAGATCGGGTTTGGCGGGAGGGGACGGTGAGGCGGTGGTTTTCCTTTGGAGACCGAGAAGCATCGTTATGTGCATCAGTGTTCTTTGCTGAAATGAAACGCCACTCTCTAGGCTTTTGTGGCGTTTGGAGCCACTGTCCCCAAAGCTGGGTGACTCCAGGCCCTGCCTCTGTCATTCATTGGTCTGCTGCTTAACCGATGGGCAGACGGGTGGGCGGACAAGGCTTTAGACTCACTGTTAAAGGTCAGCTGGATCCGGCTGTTCTGCGATGGAGTGAAATTCACTTGTTGAACAAATATGCTTTGCAGGTTCTTAGAGACTCTTTATCATGTATTTCTGTATTTAAAACTGCTGCGGGGGTTGACATTGGAGGTCACTAATGACCATTTTATATCTGTAGTAACAGCTGTGTCCATGTAAACGGCTGATTCTGAAATATTTTTGTTGTTGTTGGGGGTGGGGTTGGTGAACATTAATTAATTAGTTATTACTTATTTAAAAAAATATTTAAAGGTAGAAAAAGCAATTAATTCATAGTCTAACCTTTTTGAAAACCTGCTGAAAGGTGTAGGCTTTCTTCATCAGAAGAGTGCTTCTGTGCTCAGTTAGGTACTGAGCCCCCGAAACACCTCATTACCAGCCTGCCGGCTAAAGGAGAGGCCACTCTCGTGTGATAACTTCAGTCGTCTAATTCTTAAGGACAGTCTTTAAAAAAGAATTTTTAGCTTGTAAATATTCTTTGTAAACATTTACTATGTGTTTCTTATACTGGAAAGATAATTATAATTTGCAACTTATTCCATAAAGAACTTATATTCCTAATAGGTTAGGTGCTCCTAGAAAATAGGAGAGTGGTCAGAGAGAAGACAGTCTTTTACTTTTTAAATAAGCTTCAAGATGACTCCTCTTAGTGGATGAAACTGAAAGGAACACCACCAGGTTATTTTTGGTCTAATAGACCACACTAAGACTAACGTAAGAGAAAAAACAAAATACTGCTTTGCGTGTAGGATGGTTTTCATATTATACTGTATAATTTCCTCTAACCTGCCACTCTTTCAGGTAAATTTGTGAAACTGCTGAAAATTGTGCCAAGTGCATGGTGCTGTGTTTGTAAATACTGTCTTTAATTTGTAACCAGTATCAATTGTTTATGTGGATTGTAAAGATTTTCCTTATGCAGGTATAAACATGCTCAGCTGTAGACTTTAGGAAGATTTTGCATGGTAGCGTCAATATCACAGTGACCAAGATTAGGTCTTTTCCTGCTCTGGTTGCAAAAAGTTTTAATGGACAGACATAATGTCATATCAGTTTCAGGTATACAACTAATGGTAGATACACACACTGGAAAATGGTCACTGCGGTGAGCCTAGTTATCATCTGTCACTATACAGAGTTACCAAAAAAAGTTTGTGTGGGCGATGAGGACCTGTAAGGTTTACTTAGCAACTTACAAGTATGTAGACTTTCATTTTGAGTTAACCCTCTTGAAGGGTTATTTGAAAGTTTAGTTTAAAAATCTGTGCTGGATAAGAGACATTTATTGTTGATGGTCTTCTTGCATGTGTGTTATTTTTGGAGCTAAATGGTAAAATTGAAGAAAAATGCTATTGAATTTAACACATTTCTGTAGTCGGGCAAGCTAAAACTTCCTCTTTTCTTCCAGATAAAGCTTCACCGAGAAGGTTGCCCAGGAAGCGGGCACAGAAGAGATCGGTGGGATCTGATGAGTAAATGTTCTTGTGCCGCAGTTCAGTCTTTAACCCGCCC
The DNA here is from genome assembly GCF_963930625.1 of Muntiacus reevesi. NCBI lineage: Eukaryota > Metazoa > Chordata > Mammalia > Artiodactyla > Cervidae > Muntiacus > Muntiacus reevesi. The sequence continues at coordinate 48,180,444 of NC_089268.1, forward strand.
CAATGTTGTTCGGCCTGATGGGGATTAGTGCAGAGAAGCCATATCACCATAGACGGCGGCTACTACTTATGTGTGGACTGAGCAATCAGAGTCTGTGGCGATCCTATTGCTGAAAATGCACTGCATTTATTTTTCTAAAGTAACAAATTTGGTTTTTTTTAAAACCATTACAATCTATGTGTGTGCGTGTGTGTGTATGTGAGCAGTTGGTCTTACCAGAATCATTGTTGGCCTGCCTGAAGCAGCCTTTAGAATACTAAACGTACGCACTGTCTCCTCTTGGACATGTGCTGACATCTTCCCCCCGAAACTCAACATTGCCCAGTATGACTGTAGAGGTCCTGCCTTGGACTGCTAACAGTTGTTTCTTGTTTAGAATAGCCCACATCCCGACTGATGGCACAGATGTGCGTGTTTTTGCTGTTTTACGGCTAGTATTCTAAAGGCGCAAGCAGGAGCAGCTGCTTTTAGCAGTAACATGGCTGGGTATTTTGCTGCTGTTTACTATAATGCACACCTTCAGAAACCTTCCCCAGTGAGTTCAGGGAATTGGGGGATCTCTAGCACCAAAATTGTGAAACATGAAAATTCTGGTTTTGATTCATAAAACCAACGTCACTGTCTTTAAAAAAAAAAGAAAATGGTACATTTGTGGAAACTGAGTTGTTGTCCATTGTTCTATTTCTGACCCAAGAGATAGCTGTGGGATGACTTGAGACCCCTCTGGTTTTGTTTTTTTTCCTAAGAGATAATTTTTCTCAACGGAAGCATCTTAAGAAACGTTGCCTTGGTCTACAGACTAAGCAGAATTCTAATAAGAGTTGGATAATTTTTAATGGTTAATCAGTTGTTTTCTATCTAATCTTCGGGTTGTTTTGGTTATTAAGTTTTTTAAAAAGTTAATCTGAAGAACTCCAAAATCTTAAGGACTTAGAATCTCAGAACCAAAATGAATTAGACTTCATAAAATCCCTCTTACTTTCCCTTGCCCTCGACGGTAACTTAAGTTTGACGTTGTCAGACTGGATAAGTAGTAGAGTAAAATAGTATGAACAAATAAGAGGCTTTTTCTCTCTGTCTTTAAGCCATATTCTTCCATATATATTTTGTAAGGAAATGGTAAATGAAGTTTTAGTAGCTGTTTTATTCCTGATCTGTCTTCATTATAATGAACTTAACCCCTGTTTATTATTATTTCCCCTACACCCGTGCTCACACACGAAAATAACAAAACAGAACAGAAATGAAAAATCTTTCCAAGTTGCTTAAGTATTTAAACATCTGAGCCAAAGCCTACGTCAAGAAAACGAGTGGCTGTAGCTGTGAGCCGCTTTGCGAGTGGGGCTGAGGTGTCGGATTAGCTCCATCGGCTGTGCTGAGCTGTGACTCTTCTGCGCCTGGGAAACAGTGTTTGGGTTTTTAATTGGGCTGTACGATCAATGGTTTCCTTTGGAAGAGCTCTGTGAGCTCTAAGAAACTGCATGGTTTTCACTTTGATGTAACATAGGAGACCCTCCACCTTCGGACGGAATATATTTCAAAACATCTTTGTGAATGTCCCAGGTTTGTGAAATTACAGGGATATAATGAAGTGAGGTGTAATACAAAATTTAATGACCTCTACGGAGCGTTTTATTGAATTCCTGGTGATACTTAGGCAGTGGCAAAGCCAGGCTCAGTTCCCGGTGCCGGGCCTCTGACTCCTGAGTAACCTGCCTTATGTGCCAGCCCCTCCACTTCGGAGGTCCAAATCAGCGCACGGAAATCATCGGTCATGTTTTATTTTCTTAGCATAGATTGAGAACACTTGAAAATTCTTAAATCCCCAGGGGTCTCTGTAGTGTCAGTGTTTAGCAGAAACTAACTCCATAATGAATGGAATTCAATTCCACACATGGTTTGTTCAAGCACACTTAATAAGTAGCCTGTTTTTTTAAATGTCCTTTTTAATGTAAATATTTGGATGAAGCTTTTGTTTGTTTTGATATATTAATTTGCTGCACCAACCATGGTTTCAGAATTCACCTTTTGAATGCCTTGGTTCCAGAGTCTGTAAAATGAACTGAGAGTCTTGTGTATTGAGCCTGTCACTGGGACTTGTGGGAGGAACGTGTTGATAAAGCATGGATCTCACCTCGAATGTGCAGCCGCATCACTTATTTCACGTCTGACTAGAGGGACTGAGAGAGTTCCTCTCCCATGAACTCCAAGGTAGACGCCTGGGGAAAGGAGAAATCGGAAGGGAAGGATCATTCACTTTATTTTCTGACGCTTACTTAAAATTAAAAACTAGTCACTTCAATAGGAGAAAAAGGCAAATTTAGATCCTAAAAAGTTAAAAAGCCCCTGCCCTAATGGCGCGCTTGCGTTCACCAGCCTGGAGCTGCGTTTTGGGCCTGTGGGGAAGAAGCTGAGGAGTGGGGTGACCCCAGAGCCCTTCCTTAAGGGCTGCTGGTATTCTGGAGGAGCAGGCGTGGGTAAGCGTAACACGTGCGGCTCTCGCTCAGCACGCGTCTCGTGTGGATCAGTGATCCCCCTTCCCTCGGTGTGAGGGAAGACTTATTTGGCAAGTGCATTTAAGTAATGTGATTTTCCTTGACCAATGAACTTGGCAGTACGCATCATTTCTACAGGATTTTGCTAAATTACACCCTTCCATTTAAAGACATTTCCAGATGTGAAGTAGTTAGTTTTGGACAGTGTCATTTATAACTGTAAAGCCAGTAAATTCATTCTAATTTTGACAAGTAAAACCCCACTTTTCTTTGAACTAGCATCTCCAGTTTAGTGAAGAGCAGCCTGACACATAAATGAGACCCTGGTTGTCTAGGAAGTGTTCTAGGTTCTGTCGTCAAGCTGATGTGTATCAGTAAGATCGTCATCCTTACAAGAGAGCAGGCAGAAGGAACAAAACTTGGGGACTTACTTGCCTGCATCTGAATAATTTCTTCAGGATTCCTATGATTTTATCTTTTTACACAAAAGACTGGACTTTAACAGTAGTTAACTATGTAATCTGAAGTTTTAGACTTTGGAATCATGTAGGAGTATGACTTCCCTGGTGGCTCAGCTGGTAAAGAATCCGCCTGCAACTCGGGAGACCTGGGTTCCGCCCCTGGGTTGGGAAGATGCCCTGGAGGAGGGAAAGGCTCCCCGCTCGTGTTCTGGCCTGGAGAGTTCCGTGGACTGTGGGGTTCCTGGGGTCCCAGAGAGTCAGATGTGACTGAGCGACTCACTTTCACACAGGAATGCGACTGGGGTTTAGGCTCCGTTAAGGCAGTAGGGAAAGAATGCTCACTGCCCAGGGCAGGGAGCAGGGAGACGGGCGTGTGGCCCGTCTCCCGGTGCAGATGGGGGTTCCCAGGAAAATGGAGCATCACCTAGAGTCACATAAAGGACGAGCCTCCCGGTCCGTAGGTCCCAGCGAAAGATGACCAGGCCCTCTGCTGTCCGTCCCGGTACCCGTGGTGACGGCTGCTCACCTCGTGGGGTGCCCGCCCCTCTGCTGGGCTGCTGCCCCCGGCTTCTAGTTCACAGTCGCGTGGAGACCTAACGGGGGTTGAAAGAAAAGGCAGCGTGGGCCGGTGTTCCCTGGCGTCTTCCAGAGAGGACTGGTCAGACGCCGTCCTGCGGATAGGCCGGTTGGCAGTGCTGCGAGGCGGCTCGGAGGGGTGGGGTCGCGGCGGTGGGCCAGCGGGGGTCGGGACAGGGCCAGCGGGGACCGGAGGCAGCTTGCCCCGAGTCCCAGCGTTTCCCCGGTTTCCTAGCCGGACGCGGGCCTGTGTCCGTACAACGGTCAGTGGGTTTTTTCTCTTTCAAAGTAGTTAAATAGGACCCTGCCGGTCTGCTTGGGCTCACATCCCGTCGCCCTCCTCTTGGCTGGGGGCCCTGGCTCCGGCTTGGGGAGCCTGTCCCGCCCCCCAGGGTGGGGCCGAGACCCCCGCAGGTGGCCGGGTGCAGCCGCGTCGGGGGACAGGAGGCCGAGCAGCGGCGGGGCTCCCGAGCTTCGGGGTGGGCTGACGGCTCAGGTCGGGGGCAGTTCAACAGTGTGTTTTAATGGGGGCGGGGCCGCCTTCGGGCGGACGGCTCGGGCGGCCCGCTCTGGGTTTAATCGTGCAGGGCCCCGGGAGCTCTGGGGTCCGCCCTGCTGAGCACGAGCGCGCTGAGTGCCCTCGCCGCCCCAAACGCTTCTGAAACCCCCTCAGGTCGTCCTGCGGCCCGGGGCGCCCGCCTCAGCCCGTGTGTCGGGCCGGCCCCCGGGTCTGCGGGCCCCTTCCAGGCAGTGTGAGCGGCAGCAGGGCGCATGGCTCCGGAGGGCGTCTCAGGCCCGCCTCGCGCCCCGGCGTGCGCTCCCGCCGGCCCAGGCGCTCCCGTGGCCGGGAATCAGCGTGCCCGGGGCGCCGGCTGCGACTCTGGGGACGCCCCTTCAGCGCCCGCGGTCCTCGGGGTCCGGAGGGCGGGCCCGCGCCCCTCGCCGCCCGGCGGCCGTCCTCGGAGCCCTGAGCGCCGCGTGGCTGGGCTCCCGCTGCTGTGATTTGAGCGCGCCCCTCCCCGGCGCTGGCTGCGTCCCCGCGCCCAACGAGGCCGAGGCCCGCCGGCCCTCCTCCCTGGGGAGCGCCGCGGGGGAGGCGGCCGGCGGGGTGGGCGGCCGGCGGGGTGGGCGCTCTTCGGACGGGTGCCCAGGGGAGCCGGGTGAGCTGTGGTCGGGCCGGCGGCCTGCTGGGCGGCCGTGTCTGTGGCGCCCAGGCGGGCGATCGCCGTCTCCCCGGGTGTGGCCCGGCCCCCGGCGTGGACGGAGACCTTCCCGTCCTCAGCTCAGGGCTCCCCTGAGGCGTCCCCTTCTTCGCTGGGCCGTCAGCCCGGCTCCCGCCCCAGAGACCTCTCCCGGGGTCTCACTGTGCGGCCCGCCCCCCGCCCGCAGGCCCTGCGCTTCTAACCGCCTGTGACTCACCTTCGCAGGAACGCTTGTCCTCACCCCTTATCCCTCCATCAGTCTCCCGATCTGACTTCTCGTCCTTCAGTAACATGACCCCCATTTATCCAGCGTCAGCTCTCAGGCCCAAGGTCAGTGATTTGCCTTTAAGTACCTAACACATTCTTACTAATTCTGCCTCTGCTGTGAATTAAATTGGGCTTGCCTGGTGACGCCGTGGTAACGAATCCGCCTGCCAGTGCGGATTGCCAGTGCGGAGACAGAAGACAGCAGCTCCATCCCTGGGTCGGGAAGATCCCCTGGTGGAAGGCATGGCAACCCTCTCCATCTGGAGAATCCCAGGGACAGGGGAGCCTGGTGGGCTGCAGTCCATGGGGCCACAAAGAGTCGGACACCTCTCAGAACACATGGATTAAATTAGATCTCAGAGCTCTCCATTTCAAAATTGTAAGGATTTAAGGGCTTTTAAAAGAAATCGGAATCTACTCGGTACAGGCGGAATGTCTCTGGTTCAGAATGCTTCTTTTTCTGTTTCCTACTTCGGTGCAGGAGGACTTGGCTGTTCGCTGTTTTAATTCCAGCAGCCCTGGATGTTAGTCATGCTGTTTATGACAGTGTTCTGCCCTGTGCATTTTATCAGTGACTGTGTCTGAGAATGTTACCCGACCATCTTTCAGAACTGATTAGTTTATGAAATGTTTGAGTTACTTCCTGCTCCTTGAGCATCTGGAAATCGAAGTTTTCCCAGCTTGGTAAACCCAAGAACACCATTTTTTCGTTGGTTATTTCCCTTAGTCCAGTCTCCCCCTGCACTGGTCTTATAGGCTGTCAAAACACATCCTTTGATTATTGCATATCCCCAATTCAAGCTGATTATGAAAGGGTTTTCACGCAATACAAAATGATTCATAACGTGCCAGTGAGTTTTACTGCTGGGTCTTCAGGATCTTTGAGAAGCACAAAGTGCATCTAAAATATTGAGCAAAGGAAAACTAGGATCTTGATCTTCACTTCCCTCTGGAATTTGTAAAAAGCTTCACATATTTTCAGCTTATAAAACTTAGACATTTCAAGTTACAAAGTCTTACTTGAGATTGAAGATGAGCTTTACATGTGCTGCATGACTTTTCAAATAAGGCCGTAAGACACCTCCCCCAGCCACACACACACACATACACACACGTACACAGGTATGTGTATTAAGTGTTGGTTCCCGGATTAGAGACTGCTTACCCTGACTGTTTAAATGTTTTAAGCAAGCCGAGATACATCTCTGGTTTCACCAAGTCACCAGTCAGTACTGACTCCCTTCAGGATTTTGTTGAATTAATGGTATTCTTCATAGAAAAAGTAACCTTGGATTAGAAGCTGTGCATATTTAGGGGATTTAGTCTTTGTAACCATGTAATATTTTCAGTCTTGTCTGCTAAAAGGAAATGAATTTAAAAATATTAGGGCAAATCCATGGCTGATTCATGTCAATGTATGGCAAAAACCACTACAATATTATAAAGTAATTAGCCTCCAACTAATAAAAAATAAATGAAAAAAAATTAGGGCAGTAAGAACCAGCATTTTAATTTTTCCTCTACAGCAGTTGAAATACTCAGTATTAAGTAAATGTCAGGTTACTCCAAAGTCTGAAAAGAAATATGCAAAATGGCGAAAGCAGTTTCTGTGGCAGGGTGGTGGTGATTTTTTCCTTTTTAAAGTGTTTGTAATGTGCTTATATTTTATAATGAAAAAAAATAAATATATGTGTTAAATTTACATGAGCCTCCTATGATGAGTGTAAAAGTCCCAGTGGCTACGGGCAGCTTTGCTGTAGCCCGTAAAGAAAAGTTAGCCCATTTAAAACTTAGATGTTTTTGTCGTTTTTACACATTCAGAGAAAATTAAGGTAGATGGGTAGAAAATCCATAAAAGCATCTTTCCTTGGGAGGAACCCAGGCCTGCTTCTCAGCTGTTAATAACCACCTGCATGCCCGTCTGGGCGCGTGCCAGGCGCTGTGCCAGACCCTCCAGTGCCCGCAGGCAGACCGGCGGGGGGACAGGGAGGCGGCCGGCACCCACAGGCGATGTGGTCCTCACCTGCTCCCCCCACGCCCTGCTTCCCCGCAGTCCCGGCAGTGACCGCGTCTGCCCAGGGCTCGCCCCCACGCCGGGGGTCCCCTGTCCCAACCCTCCCCTCCAGACAGCTCGCCGCATCCGGGGCGCCCCCCACCCCGCCTCACAATCCCCTCTCGGTCACCTTTGTCCCCACTTGGGTCTGAAGCTGCCGGGGCCTTCCACCACCCGCCACCCCCTTTGGCACTGTAAGCTTCATGAATGATGGCAAGAATTTCCACTGAACCACGTCACTGAGCCTTGAAAATGGTACCTGGCCTATGGTAGGTGTTTATAAATAGGAGTTAACATCCCAGCCCTACAGGGAAGTAGGAACACCCCCATCTTGCAGACGAGAAAAGTGAGGGTACCAGCTAAATAACGTACTAAAAATTGGCCACCTACCAAGCGGCAGAGTTGAGACTGGGGGACTTCCCTGGGGCCCAGTGGGTAGGAATCCACCTGTCAATGCAGAGGACATGAGTTCAATCCCTGGTCCAGGGAGTTCCCAGGCGCCGCGGAGAAACCAAGCCCGTGAGCCTGTGCTCCGGGACCTCTCGCTGCAACGCGAGAAAGCCTGTGGGCGGCCGCGGAGACCCGGCACCGCCAAAGATAGAAAGAGGTTTTTAAAAAGCTCAGGACACAAGCACGTCTGTCCAGAGCCTTCACAGCAGTCTCCCAGCCCCCAGTCCCTGAAAACCCAGGAGAAAACAGGCTGCCCTGCCGGCCCTGGCTTGACACAGGCCCACGTCCCGGCGCGTCTGCGCGTCCACCCGGGCCCTCCAGCCTCACGGGGACGGACGGACGGACAGCTGTGGGGCGAGGGTGCTAGGGGAGACGGGGCTACAGCCTCCCCACCAACGCAGAGCCCCTGAAAGGGCGAGGGTGGCGGGAGCAGCTCGTGCGAAATCCCCTAGGTCAGCGCCACAACGGGAGGGGACCGTGAGGGCGTCAAACCGGGTCCCGTCCCAAAGCGTGAGTGGACTGTAAACCTTAAACTTCTGTTTGTTTGTTTTGCTTAAATGTATAATCTGAGCTTAGCAAAGTCCGCCAGGTCGAGACTGTGACGCCATCAGAGGTGACAGGCTGTCCCCCGCCCCCGGGGCAAGGCCACCGCCCGCGAGGACAGAGAGCCACGAAAACTCCGCAGCCCAAGCCCCCTTCAACAGTGTCTGAGGTCAGCAGCCCGGCTGTGTCGTGAAGGCTGCTTAAAAAGGGAGGCGTTCCTTGCCTGCATCTGTCTTCTCGGTTTCATCAGCAGCAGTAGTCCTCCTCTGCCAGAACCCTCAAGGGAAAGGCAGGCACTGCGAAGCCAGAGTTGCCCCCAGGCCCCTGGGGACGCGGCTGCACGGGGCGGGTCTGCTGCCCCCTGCTGCTCACGGGTGGTCTAGCCTCCAGGTTCATTCCCACCGCCGCTGCCCCGGGCACTCCCGGCCAGACTCGGGGATTATCCGCGCCTAAAGCCTCCCTTTAGTACTGCACAACTCTTGCCATCTCCTGTTTGACCGCTTCCAATTTGCTTTGATTCATCGACCTGTCATTCCAGGTTCCTATGCAATGTTGCTCTTTACAACATCGCACCTTGCTTCTATCACCAGTCCCATCCACAACTGGGTGTTTTTGCTTTGGCTCCATCCTTTCATTCTTTCTGGAGTTATTTCTCCACTGATCTCCAGTAGCATATTGGGCACCTGCCGACCTGGGGAGTTCCTCTTTCAGTATCCTATTGTAGTACTGAATTTTGCAGAGTCCATCATGAGAAACGCTGGGCTGGAAGAAGCACAAGCTGGAATCAAGTTTGTCGGGAGAAATATCAATAACCTCAGATATGCAGATGACACCACCCTTATGGCAGAGAGTGAAGAGGAACTAAAAAGCCTCTTGATGAAAGTTAAAGAGGAGAGTGAAAAAGTTGGCTTAAAGCTTAACATTCAGAAAACTAAGATCATGGCATCTGGTTCCATCACTTAATGGGAAATAGATGGGGAGACAGTGGAAACAGTGTCAGACTTTATTTTGGGGGGCTCCAAAATCACTGCGGATGGTGACTGCAGCCATGAAATTAAAAGACGCTTAATCCTTGGGAGGAAAGTTGTGACCAACCTAGATAACATATTAAAAAGCAGAGACATTACTTTGCCAACAAAGGTCCATCTGGTCAAAGCTATGGTTTTTCCAGTGGTCATGTATGGATGTGAGAGTTGGACTGTGAAGAAAGCTGAGCACTGAAGAATTGATGCTTTTGAAGTGTGGTGTTGGAGAAGACTCTTGAGAGTCCCTTGGACTGCAAGGAGATCCAGCCAGTCCATCCTAAAGGAGATCAGTCCTGGGTGTTCACTGGAAGGATTGATGCTGAAGCTGAAACTCCAATACTTTGACCACCTCATGTGAAGAGTTGACTCATTGGAGAAGACCCTGATGCTGGGAGGGATTGGGGGCAGGAGGAGAAGGGGACGACAGAGGATGAGAAGGGGACGACAGAGGATGAGACGGCTGGATGGCATCACTGACTCGATGGGCATGAGTTTGAGTAAACTCCGAGAGTTGGTGATGGACAGGGAGGCCAGGCGTGCTGCAGTCCATGGGGTCGCAAAGAGTCGGACACGACTGAGCGACTGAACTGAATTGAAAGCCTCCCTGGTGACTGGGTGGTAATCTGTCTGCCAGTGCAGGAGATGTGGGTCCGATCCCTAGGTCGGGAAGTTCCCCTGGAGGAGGGCATGGCAACCTGCTCCAGTATTCCTGCCTGGGGAATCCTGTGGACAGCGGAGTCTGGTGGGTTACAGTCCATGAGTTCGCAAAAGAGTCAGACACGACTTAGGGACTGAACAACGACAAAAGCAAACCACCTACTCCAACCAGTACAGCTCACCCCCCCAGACATCAACTGCTTGTGCTAAGACATCGGTGAGGTCATTTGGATTTGAGTTGAGTGATCACGTCAGCGGAAGGATGTGGTCACCTGGGGAGCTGGCCACACGTGGTACATGGTCTCCTGGAGGCATCTGATCTCCCAGGACAAAGCCACTGCCCACTGCTGTTGTTCCATCACGTCTACACACGTGTGTTAACTTCTGATGAACTCACTGAAGACTGTGACATGAGTATGATGGTCAACAGCCCTTGTTTGACTCAACTCACCCACTTAGTGGCTGAATAATCTTATACTTACGGGTCACTTAACGGGTCTCAACCTATTTCTTCCCTAAAATGGGGATCATCTTAACTGCAGTTATTAGTTATTAATGATCAGTGAGAATTTATAAAGCCCTCGCTATATGCTGAGTGTTGAATTTTTTTTTTTTTAAGTTTTGCACATACAAAGAAGCCGATTCCCGTGCTGACCAAGGGTATAACCTCATTTTCACTACTAGGAAGGTGTCTTTTCCTCATTGCATAAGCAACGTTTACCTCTCAGCCAACTGAAAACCATCATCAGCAACTTATTTTCCCTTAGAGTTGTGAGATTCTGCTTAAATGGTGTGATTTCTTTTTTCCTCCTCTACTTAAAAGAAGAGCCTCATATACTATTAGAGCTGGGAAGAACCTGGAGAGTCATCAGGCCAGCTTCCTGCCCACCTGGCTGGGTGGCCCATCCCGTCTTTGGCTAGCTCAGCTAGTAGACACTCCTTTTGTGAGCCCAAACCCACTTCCTTGTGGCCTGTACCCTGGTCCTGCCCTGCAGAGCATCTTAGGAGAGAGCCCGCCTTCTCTCCCTTATAGCAATCCTTTTTGTATATCTGAACAGCTCTCCCCTGCCTTTGTCAGAAATCATCTTTTACACAGGCTCAGATACAAAGTAATGATAACTACCTCCATCTAATTTTTTCCCAAAGGAAATAGTGCCTTTATCTTTGCCTGCTTGTGCGCCTGCTCAGTCATGTCCGACTCTTTGCAACCCCGTGGACTGTAGCCCTCCAGGCTCCTCCGTCCACGGGATTCTCCAGGCAAGAACACTGGAGCGGGTTGCCATTTCCTTCTCCAGGGGATCTTCCTGACCCAGGGATGGAACCTGCATCTCTTGCTTCTCCTGCATTGGCAGGCGGATTCTTTACCACTGAGCCACCTGGGAAGCCTTTACTAAGATAATTGGAATTTGTCTGCTCACTTAAATCTTTACATGTTTTACTGGTTAATATTAAAGGGTCCAAAGTGATGGAGATAAAGGATGAAAACAGCTGCCATTAGTTCTCCCTCTAAAAGCGCATCAGTTCAACGAGTTCTTGTCTTAGGCAGCGTTTGCCAACTTCACTGCCCGGAAGATGGGGGTGGTGGCTGCAGAGGGGTTTGTTCAGGGTGCCGTCCCCAGAGCTGCTGAGTCGCACTGCGGGCTGGGGCCCAGGAATCCGCATTCTAACGAGCACCACCGGTGCTCCCACCGCCGGTGCTCCCACCGCCGCACCGCCAAACCTTCCCCAGGAGAGTCTGGGTCCCGCTGGCCGTGCTGCAGTGAGCCAGGCCGCCCGGCCCACCCCCGGGAAGCCCTCCAGCCATGAGAGGGAGGCCGGCGCGGGCACCGCAGCGGTGGGCTCGGCCTGGACGGGGGCCCCTTGCTCCCTGCACAGCCCCTTCACGTGCTGAGACCCCAGAGGCTGGAGGAGGAGGTGGCGGGGCTGTAACTGACCCCCAGGAGGGCTTCCTCTGCCCCTGGGGCTCCTCTCAGCATTTCCACCGTTGACTCCGGTGGCTCGGGGCCCCAGTCCCGTCGGAGGAGGCTCCGTTGTCAGTGGTTAGAACTGAGGGGTGCTGATCCACGGAGGCGGTTTCCGGGGTCACCCAGCTAATGAGAGATGGGGCGGGGCGCTGACACAGGCGGCCTGACTCCAGGAGCCCCCACTGCTGGGCCACGGCCCTGGCTCTCTCTCTCTGACCTGGGGGCGTGAGACCAGCCCGCCAGAGCCCCGACGTCCCGCAGGTCAGCCCCCTGCTCCCCAAGCCACCCTGTCCTTCAGGATGTCCTGTCTCAGCGGTGCTGTCCCCTCTGCAGGAAACTCCTTCGGATGGTCCCCGTCCACGTCACCTCCTAAGGGTCCCGAAACCCAGCCGTCCTCTGACCCCTGGACCCTTGTCCCGAGTGGATGGGCTCCCCGAGGTCAGTGAGCAGGGGACACACGCGGCGCCCACATGGGGGCAATGCCTGTGATGCCACCACTGGTCCACCCCATGCCCCCGCCACGAGCTGCTGCCAGGATACCCAGGAGGAGACGGCCTGACCCCCCACGGCCTGCAGGACCCAGACCCAAAGCTCTCCTGTCGACTGCCATGACCCTTGAACCTGAGCCTGCACTGGCCCTGCTCCCACCTGGCCCCCCCTGCCCCCCAGGCCTTGCCCGCCTGCCCACCCCGCTGATCCAGCACACAGCCTGGGAGCAGCCTTCAATTTTGACATCATTGGGAGCTAAGAGTTGAGAAATTCTGCAAAGAAATTCCCTAAACCCCCCATCTTCACCCAGATCACTAATTGCTAACTTCCTGCCGGACGGACACGCATGATCCACACACAGCCTCCCCTGACCGCTCAGACCTCACGCCCTGAGAGCAGGAGTGTTCCTCTGCGGGGAGCACGCGCTCTAGGCGACCGAGTTGTGGTCGCCACCTGGCCAAGCACCTCCCCTGCCGGCTTGTCTTCCTGCTTGAGGGGCAAGTCCAGGTTTGCCCGGTCCATCCACTCCTCGTGGGGCCATAATTGCCTTGGATCTGGACGCTTCCTGGTCCTTTGGGGGACATGGATCTGGACGCTTCCTGGTCCTTTGGGGGACATGGGTCTGGACGCTTCCTGGTCCTTTGGGGGACATGGATCTGGACGCTTCCTGGGCCTTTGGAGGGGGACACTGGATCTGGACGCTTCCTGGTCCTTTGGGGGACATGGATCTGGATGCTTCCTGGTCCTTTGGGGGACATGGATCTGGACGCTTCCTGGGCCTTTGGAGGGGGACACTGGATCTGGATGCTTCCTGGGCCTTTGGCGGACATGGATCTGGACGCTTCCTGGGCCTTTGGAGGGGGACACTGGATCTGGATGCTTCCTGGTCCTTTGGGGGACACTGGATCTGGATGCTTCCTGGGCCTTTGGCGGACATGGATCTGGACGCTTCCTGGTCCTTTGGGGGACATGGATCTGGACGCTTCCTGGTCCTTTGGGGGACATGGATCTGGACGCTTCCTGGGCCTTTGGGGGACACTGGATCTGGACGCTTCCTGGGCCTTTGGGGGACACTGGATCTGGACGCTTCCTGGTCCTTTGGGGGACATGGATCTGGACGCTTCCTGGTCCTTTGGGGGACATGGATCTGGACGCTTCCTGGGCCTTTGGGGGACATGGATCTGGACGCTTCCTGGGCCTTTGGAGGGGGACACCGGATCTGGATGCTTCCTGGGCCTTTGGCAGACATGGATCTGGATGCTTCCTGGGCCTTGGGGGCACACTGGCACTTCAAGGGAGTGGAGGCTGGAGGCTCTGCCTGTCCCGGTTGGGGCTCATCCTGTGAGTGGACTCAGGTCTGGAGCCACACAGGCCCTGGGCCCCATCCGGCCCAGAGGTCCCGCGCGTCCTGATGTGGGCACGGCCTGCGCGGCAGCGGTGGGGTGGTAGGGAGTGTTGGTCTCCTCCTCAAAGGAAGCTTTCTTGGGACCCCGGCCCGGGCACCCAGGGCCAGGTCAGGGGGCAGTCCCCAGCAAGTCCTGGGCACAGACGCGATGGGACCCCGGTGGTCTGTGCACCGCAGGCTCCGGGCCGGGCCTCCAGCAGAGCAGGGGCTTGATCAGTATTTGCTGAGTGAGTGAAAGAATGAGTGAGACTGTTCCGGAGCTGATTCCGCCCCAGGGCAAACCCTCCGCATGGCCCAGGCGCGCCTGGGCGGCTTTGGCTTTATGCACGGAGCATGGCTACGCTTGCGGGGTTCTTGTTATGTCCGATTCTCACTGAGAGCTCGGAAGCCTCAGTCTCAGCAAAGGTTCCTTCCGGAATCCACCGAGTAGACTAATTCCAGAAGCTGAACCCGGATTCCGGATTTTTCCACTTGACTCCTTGTGGGCGGCGGGGTGGGAGGGAAGGGGCTTCTCCGGGTCTTTGGTCGTGAGATCTGGGCCCCAAAGAGGAGCCCTCGGGGGCGGCCCCCGGCGGGGCTGGCCGCCCGCGCTGACCGTCTGGCTCTGTCGTTGCAGACGCAGGCGGAGGGAGACGCACTGAGGCCCCGAGGCCGCCGCACGGCGCTGCAGGAAGACCCGCTCCTGGAGGCCCCGCGCGGCCGCGCCGGTTCGCTCCGAGACGGGACCCTCGCCGGGCTCCGCGGAGCAGCCCCGCGGCGCTGGCCGTCGGCCGGCTCGGAGGTGCCCGGACCGCCGCTGGGAGGGGTCCGGGTGGCCGGCTCCCCTCCGCCTCGGAGGACGGGCCTCGGTCCCGACGGTGAGGACTCGGGAGCGCGGGGACCCCCGCCCGGTGCCCCGTCCGCCTGCGCGTCCCCGGGAGTGGGGTCCGCAGGCCCCCCAGCCGCGCCTGGCGGCCCTGCAGGGGGCTCAGCGCAGGGCGGGCGTGGGGCCGCCCGTGGTGCCCGTGGGAGCGCGGCCGCCACGTGCGGGCCTCGCCACGCGCTCTGACTATGCCGAGGTGACCGACCTGAACCGCGCTGAATCGAATTGGGTGGAAATAAATTGAATTGAAAGGCTACCAACGTGTCTACCTGTTTCACTGGGGGCCAAGCCCGGGGGTGAGGACCGCCGTTGTCTCCGCCCTGCGCTGCTGCGGCAGGAGAGGAGCAGGGTCACCCCGGACAGGAGGGGACACCCCGGACGGGAGGGGACGGAGCGGGAGCAGCAGAGACCGCAAGGAAGCAGGTCCGGCCAGCGGAGGACGCAGATGCATGCAGACACGTTCCTGTGGACAAGAGCATCTCAGGCGTGGCCCGTGAACCCCACATGTGGAATCACCTGTAGGTCCCCCAGGCCGACAACAGTCGCAGGGAGCCGGCCCAGGAATCTGCATTTTCAAGCAACGTCTACAAGTGGATTCGAAGTTTGAGAGTCACTGCGGGGAAGGGTGGTGGGACCGTGGTGTGTCGGTAATTCCCCGGCTGGGGGTGGCCTCCCCCGGGGCTGCTACCTGGGCCCCAGGGACGCCGGGCGTTCGCCCTGCTGACCTTGCCCCGGGACCCCGGGCGTTTGCCCTGCTGACAGGCTTCCCACGCCTGATGGCAGTGGGATGGTTGCGACACTTGGCGCACTCAGGTCTGACCAGGCACGCCTTGCTTCTCTCTACACCCATCCTGGATTCCAGGGCCAGAAGTAAGAAGTAAGCCTCACACAATCAAGAAATGCCCAGCACGCCGGGGTCTGGAGGCGGGCGCCTGAGCCACACTGCCCACGGGTCCCGGCCGAGCGGCTGGAGGCCTGAGGTCGAGGCGGCGGCAGGCCGGTTCCTCCTGAGGCCGCCCCCCTCCCCAGGGGCGTCTTCTCCCCGCGTCCTCATGCGGTCTGTGCACACACATTCCCGGTGTCTGGGGCCAGATTTCCTCTTCTTGTAAAAGACCGGTCAGATTGGATCAGGGCTGCCCTGAGCTGTGCGGAATCGCTGTTGTGTCTGACTCTTTTCGACCCCATGGACTGTAGCCTAGCAGTCTCCACTGTCCTTGGAATTCTCCAGGCCAGAATACTGGAGTGGGTTGCCATGCCCTCCTCCAGGGCATCTTCTCTATCCAGGGATCGAACCCAGGTCTCCCTCATTGCAGGCGGTTTCTTTATCATCTGAGCCCCTAGAATACTGAGTGGCTGAATTCCCGACCCAGGAACGGAACCAGGGTCTCCTGGATTGCAGGCAGATTCTTTACCAGCTGAGCTATCAGGGAAGTCCCAGGCTCCTTTTAACTTAATCACCCTGTTAAAGACCCTGCGTCCATGCATAGCCACGCCTGAGGTGCTGGGGGTACTGATGAGGGCATAATTGAACATGTAAACGGGGGGCTCCCCCAGTTCAGCCACAACAGGCGGTGTCTCCTTGGCTGTAATCTTGAGCACGCACGTGGAGAAGCACTTTGATCATCTAAGTGCTGTCTCTCAAGTTTAAGCTGCCCTTCTGTCCCTTTCGTCCAGTTCATTTTATCTTTAGATAAACATGTAACACGTGCAGCCTCCAAACTGTGGACATTTTTAGGATTCTCAGCAGCTTCTTGCTGAGCCTCTATCTCTTCTATCAACACAAAATTGAACTGCAGCCCAGAACTTCCCAGCGACAGGGTGTGACCCAGCAACCCTGGGACACGTTAGTGACCCAGGCCCGTCATCAGCCAACACTCCTCACACACGTGCCAAGCATCCAAATTTCCCGCCTCCCACGGTCGGTACCTTGTGGACCGTCAAGGAGCCCAGGTCCCTCCCAGCTCCGGTAAGGACCACTGCTGGGGTTACTGCCAAGAGGGACGGATGTGACAGCTACGTCTCCAACTTCGACGCCACCTCCCTGACCCAGGATCCCCACTGCCTCCAGAAAACAACAGACCTGGGGACTCCCCTGGTGGTCCAGTGGCTGAGACGCCGCACTCCCAACACAGGGGACCCGGGTTCAATCCCTGGTCGGGGGGATGGATCCCACAGGCTGCGTCCAAGGCACAGTGCACCCAAATGAGTACTTTTTTCTTTTTTTTAAAAGAGGCTTCCCTGGCGGCACAGTAGTTAAGAATCTGCCTGCCAATGCAGGGGACCTGAGTTGAGTCCCGGGTCCAGGAAGATCCCACATGCCTCAGGGCAGGTAAGCCCGTGGTCCACAACTACTGAAGCCCACAGGCTCTAGAGCCCCCGTTCCACCGCAACGCGAAGCCCGCACATCCCCACCCAGAGGGTATTCCCCGAGCACCGCATCTAGAGAAAGTCCACCCACGGCGGCGAAAACCCAACACAGCCAAAATAAATAAAGAAACCACACTACTACGGAGTTCTAAACCTACTTTAAAAAATATTCTGAAATGAATAGATGGCGATTTTGCACAGTAGGTAAAAGCACTTAGCTCGGTCATGTCAGGGAGACTATAATCAGAAATAAAACAGGCTTTGCTATCTCAGCTCCTTGTGATGACGGCTAACATTGTCCCAGGCCCAGGCCCCTCTGAAAGGGCCTCCCTGTCCCCACACATCCCTGGAACAGAAGCTGAAGGTCTTCCTCAGTCAAGGCCTCAGTTCTCCGGGAGACGCCGGGACTATTGTTTGAAGCAGCTGCTATGTATTGGAAACTCCACACCCACCTGCTGTCCTGGAAGACGGGTATTTTATATGCACTTTGGAGATTAAAGACGCCAAGTCCAAAGGCGCGGAATCTCAGGCGACGGTAAGGGTGGGAGTTGAACCCCAGGCTGCCCGGCCCCACATCACCCGCAGGGTAGCAGTGGCTGGGCGGGCCCAGCCTTCCGCACGGCGGGGAGCTCCAGGGAGCGCTCACACCTTCAGCACACGCACAGCCCCACCCCAGAGACCGTAACTGCCAGGGGCCCTCACCGGGCTTCTCTTGTGGCTCAGCTGGCAGAGTCCGCCTGCAATGTGGGAGATCTGGGTTCATTCCCTAGGTTGGGAAGATCCTCTGGAGAAGGGAAAGGCTCCCCACTCCAGGATTCTGGCCTGGAGAATGCCATGGACTGTATAGTCCACGGGGTCACAAAGAGTCGGACACAACTGAGCGACTTCCACGTAGATAAGTCTGGAAGCACTCTCTCCCTTCGCTTTTCCCTCAGCGGACCTGAGCAGTCCCCAAGTGACTGTAACGGAGCCCCGGCCAGGGGCAGCACCTGGGAGGGGCAGAGCCACAGCCTGCCCTCACCCCGAGCGCAGGTGGAGCCGTTCACCGACGCTGCGCGCGTCCACCTGGCCTGGGCAGAAACCCCAGGGCTGGCGCCGACCTGCTGGAAGGACGAGGCCCAGAGCTGTGTCCCGGCCACCGCCTGGACCACACAGCCCGCAGGGTCACCCCCGGGGGCTTGGCCTCCACCTGTGAAAACACACACTGAGCGGCTGCAACCTGTGGACACTGGGCTAGGTTCTGGAGGGGACACAGCACTGGGTGGCTTCCCCCTCCCCCCCCCCCCCTCCGTGTCCTCCAGCCTAGGAGACACAGCTCAGCTAAAAAAAAAACAAAAAAAAAGCGGGGCAGGGGAAGCCAAATATATTCCACTAAATGATCAGAAGGTGGTTCAGCTGATGCTGGGAAAGATGAGGGCAGGAGGAGAAGGGGGCGACAGAGGATGAGATGCTTGGATGGCATCACCAACTCAATGGACAGGAGTTTGAGCAAGCTTGAAGTGAAGGACAGGGAAGCCTGGGGTGCTGCAGTCCACGGGGTTGCAGAGTCAGACACGACTTAGGGACTGAACAACAACAATGTAGAGAACCCGCCTGCCAATGCAGGACACTCGAGTTCCATCCCTGGGTCAGGAAGATCCCCTGGAGGGGTCATGGCAACCCCCTCCAGGATTCTTGTCTGGAGAATCCCACGGACAGAGGAGCCTGGCGGGCTGCAGTCCATGCGGTCACAGAGAGTCAGACATGACTGAGCAGGCGCACACGTGATAAGGGCCAAGCAAGAGCCCAGCTGGGGGTGTTGGGCAGGGAGGGCCTGGGGCAGCCCCTGGGCTGCGTGTGCCCCAGGGCCCGTGGGCACGGGGGAGGAGGAGACAGGTGTTGGCCACTGAGAGCTGGCTGACTGTGAGCCCCGCCTGAAACACACACATGGGGCAGAGAGGGTTTCCGGCCGCTACTGGCCTCTGTGCAGACAGAGGGCATGTGGGTTCTCTGCTTGGAACCCCCCTCTCTTTCCTATCTCGGTCTCCACCCCCGGCCTCAACGATCTCATTCACCCCCAGAGCTTCCCTCCCCCAGGACTCAAACGGCAGCCACAGGGCTCACGGTCTCCTGAGCTGCAGACACCCCACCGGACGCCCGCAAACTTCCCTCCTCCTGGGGACAGCCGCCCCGCCCCACCCCACCCTCCTCTGAGTGACCTTCCAAGTCACTTCTGGGTCCCCGGAGAAGGAGCAGCTGGGGGGTGAGCCGGGGAGCAGAGCCAGAGAAGGTGACTCTGAAGCCGTGCTGGGGCCTGGACGCTGAGTCGTCTGCCACGGGAGCTGCCCGCGCCGGGTTCTGTCCCTTGCTGTCACGGGCTCCTCGAGCAAGAGGACCCACGGCCTCCGGGCCCAGCGGCCAGCTCCTGGCGGCTTCCCCGCGGTGAGAGCCCCCCCACCACCCCCACCCTGCGCCTTTCTGCACCCAGGACCCCTCCCCATCCCCTCACCTGGGCCGGGACGACTTCACGACTTCAGCACTTTCCTCCTGGGGCCTCCGGCTCCGCTCCGCCCTGCACTCCACCGCAGGACGTTTCCAGAACCAGCTCTGCTCCAACAACCGCCTTACTTGACCCCACCTGCTGCCAGGGCCGCGTTCCGGACCCTCAACGCTAATCCCGGCCAACGTGCTCCTCTTGCGGCCCCTCCAAGGCCCACCAGCCGCGGCCTTCTCCCCTCACCTCCTGGGCGCCCGCCGGTGGTCACCGAGGCCATCACGTGCCTCCCGGGTCCGCCGCCCCCCCGCCCCCAGGTGATGCTTGTTCAGGCTTCCAGCCTCTTTGAGATCATTGTGAAATCCTTGTGAAACTCGCTTCCAAGAAGCCAGTCTCCACGCTTTTCTTGCTCCCCCAGTTAAACAAAAACTTACACACACTCACTGCAGCTGGGGTGACGAGGTGGAGCACTGGATATTGGGGGGAGGTGTGCTGCTGTATGCGTGGACGTCTGTCCAGCCCTCGGCCATCAGAGAGGGAGCCCTGGTGTAAACCGCGGTCTGGGTGACAGGCACGCGCAGGGTCCCTCCCGCGGTGGAGGCGTGAGGATGGGGGCGGGTGGAGGATAAAATTACAGCGCCTTCCTCTCACCCCCAGAGCTTTAGCTCCCTCAGGACTCAAATGCAGCTGCAGGGCTCACTGTGCCGAGCTGCAGGCATCCCCACCAGGATGTCTGCAAACCCCCCTCCCCCTGGTGACAGCCCCCCGGCCCCGAGTCCTCCTCTGAGCGACTTTTTGAGTCACCTCTGGGTCCCCCGGAGAAGGAGCAGCGTGGGGTTGGGGCCTGAGCCCCGGCCTGCTGCAGCTCGGAGTCAATAAAAGTGAGGAGGTGCTTCCCCCTTTCGTGTTCACCCCTCATCCCGCCCACCTGGCCCCCACCCCACTGCCTGCCTCTCCTCTGTGACTGGCGGGTCCCCTGACCCTTTGCTCAGCGTCACAACGTGAGCACCTTTCAGCCCCACCTTCCTCGGCAGGATCCAAACCCTGGAGAATCAGTGCTTAACTTGAGTTGGGGGCGGGGGGAGCTGGGGTGGGGGGACTGGGCCCCAGTGCTGATGAGCGGGAAGACAGCTGGGAATGATCTGGAAGGTTCTGGAAGGATGCAGGCCAGGCAGGCCAGTGTTCTGCTGGCTGGCATAGTCCTAAGGCCCATGGGACCCAGGGGACGGTGCACAGCCCACGGGGCACAGGCCATCCCGGGCAGAGCTGGCTGTCACCGTGGCCTGGGCTGGCCAGGGCCGTGGAGGACACGGCAGACCCAGCCTCCCTGGTCCTGACCGAAGAAGCCAGCCCCCGGACGCTGTGACTGTGCAGACCCCGGGAGAAATATGCTAGGGCTCGAGGTTGGAAGAAAAGTTGTGGCTAACCTAGACAGCTTATTAAAAAGCAGAGACATTACTTTGCAACAAAAGTCCATCTAATGAAAGCTATAGTTTTTCCAGTGGTCATGTATGGATGTGAGAGTTGGACTATAAAGAAAGCTGAGCACCAAAGAATTGATGCTTTTGAACTGCAGTACTGGAGAAGACTCTTGAAAGCCCCTTGGACTGCAAGGAGATCCAACCAGACCATCCTAAAGGAAATCAGTCCTGGGTGTTCATTGGAAGGACAGATGCTGAAGCTGAAACTCCAGTACTTTGGCCACCTCATGCGAAGAGCTGCCTCATTGGAAAAGACCCTGATGCTGGGAGGGATTGGGGGCAGGAGGAGAAGGGGACGACAGAGGATGAGATGGTTGGATGGCATCACTGACTCGATGGGCATGAGTTTGAGTAAACTCTGGGAGTTGGTGATGGACAGGGAGGCCTGGTGTGCTGCAGTCCATGGAGGTCATAAAGAGCTGGACACGACTGAGCGACTGAGCTGGACTGGACTGAAGTTGGGGGGCAGCTGCCCAAGACACTCGGCCAGTCTGGTGACCACAGCATTTAGTGGCATCTAGAATGATAAACATTCTCCAGAAGATTTTCAGTTTACTTTGCCCAGATCCATCAGAAAAACCACTATTTGTGGCAGCTTTAGCCTTAAGAAATGCCATTTCTTAAACAGTGAGACTTGAAATGACGGCTTGATCCACGGGCTCCACCATGGTTGTTACGAGGCATGAAAACAACACAAACCTCAGGACGGCAAGTCGGGAGGAGGCACCTGCCCCCCGACCTCGGGGCCCAGGTCGGGTCGCAGCTTCTTGGAGCTTCTCTTCCTGAGTGTGGCCTGGACCCAGGGTCCCATGGGGCCTCTGTGCTGATACAGGTGGGTGAGTAGCCCCGCTGAAGAGGTCAGGCAGGGCGCTTGAAGGAAGGTCCTGGGGCGTTTCCTAGATCTGAGATTTGCTGCAGCCTGGACAATTGGCCTTGAGGTTCCAGGGCAGGGGCGGGGGGGAAGCTGGTGGGCAGGAGCCTGGGATAGTCTAATCTCTGTGACCGCATGGACTATACAGTCCGTGGGATTCTCCAGGCCAGAATACTGGAGTGGGGAGTCATTCCCTTCTCCAGGGCATCTTCCCAACCCAGGGATTGAACCCGGGTCTCCTGCATTGCAGGTGAATTCTTTATCAGCTGAGCCATAAGAGAAGCCCAAGAATACTGGAGTGGGTAGCCTATCCCTTCTCCAGGGGATCTTCCTGACCCAGGAATCAAACCGGGGTCTCCCGTGTTGTGGGAGGATTCTTTACAAGCCAAGCTATCAGGGAAGCCCAATCTCTGGGACAGTGATTTTCAAACTTTCGTAGGCTTCAGAATCCTCTGGGAATTTTCCCTCCTGAGATCCTTTGTTGCTTTTTGGTGGGCAATTTCATCCTAACAAGGCTTCCCATTAGCTGGCCAACCTGGGCAGTTCATTTCACCCTCATCTCTGCTCCAAGGTGACAAGGATTTTTTTTCCTTCTCAGTTCACTGGTGAAGACAAGAGACAAAATTCATGGGAAAACAAGCTGCAGCATGCAAAGCGTTGTATAAACACGCCCGAGGGTGAGGGAGGAAGGGACATTGGTCTTGACTGAAACAGCAATGTTCAATCAATAAAAACAATTCTGAGAAGCAAGATGACTGTTTTAATTCCCCCCACCCCCTTTGTATTTATGGGCTTCCCTAGTGGCTCAGATGGTAAAGCTTCTGCCTGCAATGCAGGAGACCCAGGTTCGATCCCTGGGTCAGGAAGATCCCCTGGAGAAGGAAATGGCAGCCCACTCCAGTGCTCTTGCCTGGAGAATCCCATGGATGGAGGAGTCTGGTGGCCTATATAGTCCATGGGGTCATAAAGAGTCGGACACGACTGAGCGACTTCACTTCACCCCTTGAATTTTCCTGCAGCTTCCAGAATCTCCAAACTGAGCAGGCATCACTTCTGTCTCACAGAGCTGCAGTCCTGGCACGAAGGCCTGCAGACCCACTGCAGCCTGGTGGGCCTGGCTCCCCGCGCTGACAGCCGGCGGCGGGCATGGCGGAGGCCAATGCGGGGCGGGCAGGCGGGCACTCCTCCTGCCCTCGGCCTGTGGCTTCCTGCCAAGCGAACTGGGCAAGGAGCGCCCGCTGGTTTCTTATTTAGGACACCGCCTTGGCAGCCAAGAGTCGGAGGGGCCGGTTTTACTGCTGTTAGAGAGTAACCTTCAATTTCAAGTTTAAAATTAACCCGGTCCTCCGGCCGCTCCTGGCCGCTCCGGGACCTGGGGGTGGGAAGGGCCCCGGGCGGCCTGGCACCCGGGGCGGGGCGGCGGCGGGTGGCAGGCCCCAGGGTCCTGCTCGCTCCTCGGTCCCTGCAAGGGGCCCTCGGGGTCTGCGAGTTGGGCAGCAGGAATCTTGGGTGGCTTGCGTTCCGGCTGCAGTGGGCACGGGGTGGGGTGTGGGGAGGAGCCCCCAGAGGGGCCGGGGTCCGCCCAGTCCTCCGTCCCTTGGATGGGGGCTGGGCTCACGTGGCCCAGCCATTTAGATGGTCCCTGAGCTCCGGGGGGGCCGCAGGGCCCACCCTCTCTGGGCGCCCACCTGCACCCCAAGTAGAGAGAACCCGGCTCTGCCTCGAAGGAGATTGTGACAGGAGGCTGGGCCGGCCCCCCCCGGGCTGTGTGTGTGGGGGGGTCTGAAGGAAGCCGGGGAGCTCACGGGGCCCCCTCGCGGTCTCACCAAAGCTCCAAGGCCACCGCGGGCCGGCCTTGAGCTGGCGGCTCTGGACCACGGATCAGGGGAGGCCCGCGCTCCGGGACCCTTGTCTGCAGGGAGCGGCTGGCTGGGGTTGAGCGCCTGTGCTTCCCCGTCCCCCAGCGGTAGGACATGGGGGCCTGCTTTGGGGGAGCTAGGGAGGGCCCATCCTACTCCCTCCCTGAGGCCGCCGTGGAGGGCAGAGACCCATGGTTCACGGCCTCTGACAGGGAGACACGCTGCAGGGAGCAGGCGTCCTCAGAGGTGACAAGACCTGAGCGCCTCCCCAGCCTGCGTGTCTGCCAGCGGATCCCGGGCTGAGAACCCCGTGCATTACCCCGTGGGGTCTGCATGGCAATCCCAGGAGGTGGGCGCCGTGGTCACCCCCTCCTCAGGGGTGAGGGAGCCAGCAGGAGGCAGCCTCCTGGCCAGACCCGGCTCGCAGCCCTTCCTGCATCCCCTGCACCCCAGCACAGGGGCGGGCTGCTGCTGCGTCTTCAGGTAGGGGGACCCCCAGCCCATGAGTTCCAGACGGACACCCCCGTGTCTGAGCTCCTGCCTCTCAGGGGCTCCGTTGCTCAGTCGTGTCCGGCTCCTTGCGACTCTGTGAACTGAAGCCTGCCAGGCTCCTCTGTCCATGGGATTCTGCAGCAAGAGCACTGGAGTGGGTTGCCATCTCCTCCTCCAGGGGATCTTCCCCGCCCAGGGATTGAACCTTTGTCTCCCGGGTCTCCTGCATCGGCAGGAAGACTCTTCACCACCAACACCCTCTGGGCTGCCCTGGTGGCTCAGACGTAAAGAATCTGCCTGCAGTGCAGGAGACCCGGGTTTGACCCCTGGGTAGGGAAGATCCCCTGGAGGAGGAAATGGCAACCCACTCTAGTGTTCTTGCCTAGAAAACCCCATGGAGAGAGGAGCCTGGGTGGCCTACAGTCCACGGGGTCGCAGAGAGTCGGACACGACTTGGTGACGAAATCACCCACCATCCTGCCTGTCAGACCCTCAGTGACAGGGTAAACTGTTTTTCAAACACTTGATGTTCTTTCCGCTTACACAGGATCCCAGAGCAGCCAAAGTCCCAGAGACAGAAGGTAGGTGGCGGGGGCTGGGGCTGGGGGAGGATGAGTGTCTCATGGGGACTGAGGTTCAGTCTGGGAAGAGGAAGGCTTCTGCGGAGGATGGGGGTGATGGCTGCACCACCTGAATGCATTTAATGCCACAGACTTAAGCTCTCGGGAAAAGGCCAAGCTGGCAAACTTTATGTAGTTATTCTACCACACCCAAAACAACACTTGGTGTGTGAGAAGCAGCAGCAAGTGGGAAGCAGCCCTTAATGCTGTTTCTGGGGATGGGAAGACAGTGAAACAGGCCACATCGGACCTGTGCTGCTTGGACCTACATTTAAAGGCACGGAGGGGCTGACGGGTCTCCCGGTAGGTCAGGAACACGGACCTTGGAGTCCGGCGAA
Source organism: Muntiacus reevesi (assembly GCF_963930625.1). Classification (NCBI taxonomy): domain Eukaryota; kingdom Metazoa; phylum Chordata; class Mammalia; order Artiodactyla; family Cervidae; genus Muntiacus; species Muntiacus reevesi. The sequence continues at coordinate 48,205,394 of NC_089268.1, forward strand.
GCAAGGTCAAGCCCAGGCCACCATTTACAGGCATTGGCTCCAGCGATCAGGTTGGGGGTGGGAGGAGTGGGGTGGTGATCGGCAGACAGTGAGGGACGTGTTTGAGTCCCTGACCTCTGTCCGGGGACGCGATCAGAAATCAAGGCCGGGGCCACCATGTTAGTGGTTAGTGTCCGGGTTAATGTCCACTCGGCCCGTCAAAGCTGGTCCTGTCCAGGAAGAGTGGCCGGGCTGCGTCAGGAGCCAGACACCCCGAGGCCTCCCCCGCGCCGGGACAGTCCTGTGTGGCCGTGGCGCCCGGGGCTCCGGCTCCCTGTGCTGCCCCGGGTCCTCACTCGCGTCTCGGGGAGGACGGGGCAGGCAGGACGGACACCTGAGGAGGATGAAGGCTGGGGGTCAGGGTCACAGTGGGGAGGACGCTGCTGGCCCTTGGGACCCACCCAGACAGACTCACGTGGCCCTGGCACCAGCCACTTCCCGGGAACAGGGCAGGAAGGACCAAGGACTGGTTTCCTTCCTCTTCCCTTGGCAGGGTACCCTCTACCGCGCATAAGAAAGAAAAGAAACAAAAAAAGCTTACTTTAAAAAACCAAGTGAAGCCTCCTCTTGTGTGAGTTCATTCTGAGCACCAGGGGTCAGGGCTGACCTCTGAACTCTGACCTCTTGCCGGTCTGGGTTCTGACTTGCCCTCCCCTCCTGTTGGCTCCGCTTGAGAACACAGCCTAGACGGGCCCCTTGTCAACACCTGCCCCCGCCGGCTCCAGGCCGCCTCCTGGGGTCTCCGTGCAGCCCCCCGCCCGCCCTCGTCCTGGGCCCCTCCCCAGTGCACTCAGGGCCCCCCCCCCCCCCCCCGCTAGGACCCGGCCTCTCCCCGTCCACTCCTGCCGCAGCGGCTTCTGCGGGGCCAGGCTGCTCCCAGCACCTTTCCCGCGGGGGCGTCCCCAGGCCCGGCCCTCGAGGTGACTTCCTTGGGGCTGGCAGCCCACCGCCTCGAGGCTACTCTGCCCTTGGACTTGGCCTGCCTCCGCATCTTCCCCGCCTCTTCCGTTTCCTGCTCACCGTGAAAACCCACCTTCCGCAGGGAGAGGCCTGTCCTGCCTGGCTCCTCGTTCTGCCCCCCGGGGCCCAGGGCAGCGCCGGGGACACGGCAGAGCCTGCACCTGGCTAACCAGACCCTGGAGAAAAATGAGCAGAAACCGCCCCCGAAGCTCCATGCAGCTCAAGGCCTCGGCCTTGTCTTGACGGGTGCATAAGCAAAACTGATCGTTACACCTGAACGTCTCTCGCTTCCCCAGCTCTCAGAGGGAAGGTGGACCCGAGGAGAGGGTCTCTAATGTGAGGAGGCCGAAGGGGAAGCGGGGCTCGCTGAAGACGGCCTTTGCTTCTCTGGGGCCCCCTGCGCCTGACCGGGCTTCTCTGCAGGGACAGCGGGAAACCCGAGCCCACGTGTTTACACGTCACCCGGAATGCAGAGGCTCACGACGGAGATCGCCCTGAGAGCCCAAGTGCACACTCTGCCGGGAACGACCGCTGTGCAGGGCCCACGTCCCGCCTGCAGGACGAGTCCTCCCCTCCTGCCTGGGGTCAGCGGGAGGCCCGCAGCTCGCTCCCTGGAGGGAGGGCGTCGGCTCACAACCCCGAGCAGAGGAGGGGACGGGGCGGACGAACTTCATCTCCCCTCCCTAAGGAACCGGCTTGCTCTTCTGAGAGGTCCCATCTCTCGCCTCCGGTAAGCTTCCTCAGCACCGCCCGGGGCTGCGCCCCACAGACACAAACACAGACACACACACAGACACACACAGATACACACACAGACAAACACACAGACACACACAGAGACACACACAGACACACACAGAAACACACAGACACAGACACACACAGAGACACAGACACACACACAGAGACACACAGAAACACACAGACACAGACACACACACAGACACACACACAGACACACACACAGACACAGACACACAGAGACACAGATACACACACAGAGACACACACACAGACACCCAGACACACACACAGACACACACACAGACACAGACACACAGACACACACACACAGACACAGAGACACACACAGACACACA